>NW_010361936.1:153416-188278 GCF_000414095.1 Morus notabilis | reverse complement strand
GGGGGGGGGGGGGGGGGGGGGGGGAGTTGCAGCCATCCTATCAAATTTATTTATCCCGCTCTTGGCCCAGCCGTTGGATCACGTCTCTTCAAATTCACCGTTGGATAGGGTCGGTTTGAATTCAACGGTCAAGATCTGGGGTCGTTTGGACTTCCCTGAGGCTGCTGGGCTTCTTCCTTGAGTATACATATATATATATATATATATATATCCCTTGAAGCAGTTTCATGGTCACCCATTTTTCAGAACACCGTTACTCTACCAGATTTTCACCAGGAGTTACCACCTCCGACTTCAACTTCCGCGTGCATTTCCCGTTCGTGGTTCTCCCCTATTTCCCAATTTTTAGGCCGCCTCAAGGACTAGTAAGTGGCTTTATTCCTTTTGCTTTTTTTATGTGATTCCTGATCTAATGCCTGCAAAAAAGTGATTTGTTAAAAGAAAATGCACTTTCTTGGTTGTCGATCGTGAACCAAGGGTTAGGCCTGCGTGGCATTGTTCACTTAAGCTCAGTTGCTCTTGATGGGTGTCCTCAGGCTCATTTTTGGGATATAGGGACCCCTGCATGAGTTTTCTTTTTATCTCTGCATCTGGGTTCTAGACTCTAGGGCCTCTCTGATCCGAACATGCTTCCGTTTCTTCTTGAACTTTGTTTCTGACCTCTCGACCATTAGGTACTAACTCGACCCCTTCTATGAATGGTTCCAGAGCATGCCGCCCAAACAAGTTAGAGGTCGAGAGGTCTCCACTTCCAGGGTTAGGGATGACCCTGAAGATGCCGCATCATTGAGTACGTCTTCGGGCGAAAGCGGGGATTCTCTGCTTCGCCAGGTGGACGAATACGCCGAGAGGTCGGTCTTGATTTCTCAGCTGGACGAGCTAATTCTCCTCGATGATGAGGATGATGACCTAAGGGTTAGCCCTGCTCAGGGACGTGGTTACGGGGAGGTGTTGACCAATGGCATTTCGGGGATGGTGACAGACGTCAACCCGTCAAAAATAAAGCCCCGGGTTGCCATGAAGGCGTTTCGTGATGCGGGGATCGACGTCAACAATTTTTACCTGATTATCCCAACCCCCAACGATAGGGCTCACAACCCCCTGCTAAGCATATGACCGTCTACACGCGCTCCCTCAGTTTTGGGCAGACTTTGCCCTTTCACCCTTTCGTGAAGGCCCTTTGTGGCCTTCATAGGATTTCCCCCGCACAGCTGTCACCCAATTGTTGAGTGACAATAAACTCTATGATCATCTTGTGGAGAAAGTTTTGAAGCTCGACATAATAGTCGAGGAATTTTTATATTACTATGCCCTTAGGAGTTCCCCGGGCCAGAGGAGGTTTTTCTACTTGGGCTCCCACTCCAAATCCAAACCTCTAGTTCCCCCTGTAGTGGTCGAGAAGACCTCTAGTTACCACGGGTGGGAACCCTAATTCTTTTTCCTCGGTGGCAACTTCACCTCTCACCCGCTCCATGGCGAGCATCCCCTGGGGACGCAGAGAGTATTCAGCAAATACTGTAGGTCTCCCCTTTATTGAATTTTTATAACATCTCCCCATTTGTCAAGCTATCTTGTATATGTTGCTTTTAACTATAGGTGAGGTATGTACTCGACCGAAGCTTTCTTCAGCTGCCCTAGCATGAGTCGAGCAAATCCTATATCTTTCTGACTCAAGCTGAAGCTCTAGCGTTCTCAATACCCTAGAGAATCGTCAGCTGCACGGTTTAGTGGTTACGCTCGACCCTCTGTGCCAACTTGTTGAGCCCCCTGCAGATCTCCTCAGTAGTAAGTTGGACCTTACTTCCCCTTAACTTTCAGCAGAAGAAAAGGGAAATGGTCAAGGAATTCTTAGATCTGACATTTTCTTTACTGTGTAGCCGTGCCATCCACCATGAGGTATGTTGTCCTGCCAAAGCTAAGGAAGAGAGAGGGAGGGACCTCCTCTAGGTCGTCGAGTCAACCGGGGGTCCAAGTCACTCCAGCCCCCAGCGCCACTGAAGTCCCCATCCGGGGAAAGTTTGTCATCACCCCCACTCCCAAGAGGCTGAGAACAGAGGAGCTGCAAGACCCTTCATCAGTCGAGGGGTCGTCTCAGGCACCTTGGCGTTTGGACAAGGGAAAGGGCGCCAAGGTCGCTGCGAACCTAGAGGTCTCTCCTGTGCCTGAGGGGCTCCTTGTGATGCCAGGGTCAAAGATCAATGACCCCTAATTCCTCATTTCGGACGTGGTCGACCATGACCTTAACTAACCTTTGCGCCTCCCCTCTCGCTTCAGCCTTCCCATCCAGGCAATCTACACGTTCTTTCACCCGGATTCCTGGGACAAGTTCGCGGGGATGGTCCTTCTGGAGTGCCAGTGCATAGCGGTGATCCGCCAAATCTCAATAGGTATTGCTCGCTCACTTCTCGACCTCCGTTCTCACATAGTTGATCTTTGTGCCTTATCCACGCCCTTTCTTTTTCATTATGCAGGCTCTCAAAGCTACGCTCCTGAATTATGTGGAGCTCGAGGAGTTGCTAAGGCAGGGCGTCCCGTCGAGGGCTGCGGAGGAGGAGATTTCTGCTCTGCGCGCCGCTCAGGAGGAGCTCTCCTCAGATTTAGAGTCTGAGAAAGCCAAATTCAAATCTCTTGAGGAGGCGATCACCAAGGAGAAAAGTGAGAGCTTCCAGAAGGGCTTCAAGGAGGGGTGCTCCAAGGCGGTCGAGGCGTACCTTACGTCTCCCATCTTCCAGCAGAAGAAAAGGGAAGTGGTCGAGGAATTTCTAGGTTCCGGGGAGTTCCGCCGTTCGGTCGATGCTCGGCTGGCGGCTTTTAAGTCATCCCAAGAGTTTAAGGACATAGTCGAGGAACAGGTGGAACTATCCAAATCCTCGAATGCCTTTGAGGATCTTCTTACTCAGAGGGTCGATGCTTATGAAGCCTCTGCTGAGTTTGAGGACCTCCAACTTTCCTTAATGAAGTCTGCTGGGGACCAGATTCTTGACCGCTTTCGAAGGAAACGCCCAGAGGTCGACTTGTCTTTCCTCGACGAGTCTGACGATGAGGAGGTGGGGGTGGTCGAGACAGATTTGGGTACTAAGGCCGCTGAGCAGGCAGCAGGGGATGAGGTGGCGCTCTGAGGACTTTTCTCTTTATTTATTTATATATGTCCTTTTTTAGGGTTGTTAGTCTAAGACATTGAATTTATTATTTTGTAACGGCCATAAGGTCGAGACTTTTTTTTTTCTTGCATATATATACAAGTGCCTATTTTGCGTATGAATGTTGTGGACATACTATGTAAAAAATAATTTTGGTTAAGTATGGTTAAGCCTGGGCTTACCACCTTTATAGACCCCCTCGTCAAAGATAGTCTTTGACTTGTCCTTTATGCAACATTGGTCGACATTTATCGGTCAACGTAGATAGTAGATCTCTGAGTATGTAAAGCTAAGTCGAACATGATGTAGTATTTTGCATAGATAAGATAAGTAGAAAATTCAATCAGACTTTTATTTATGTAGAATTTACAAGTTGACTTTCCAGCTTGCAAAAAATAAAGATGAAGACAATACATAAGAAAAGTAGCAAACTTAACTTTTAGGGTGACCTTTCTTCCCCTTATCGGTAGTAGGTCTCCAGTTGATCTACGTTCCATGTGTGTTTGATGTCTGAACCACTTAGCTCTGTGAGTCGATAACATCCATTGGCTACGACCTCCTTTATTCTGTAAGATCCTTCCCAATTTGGGCCTAGGGTACCAGAGTTCTTAGGCTTAGTATTTGGGGTTACCACTCATAGGACAAGATCTCCAACTCTGAATCGTGTATGCTTGACCTTTCTGTTGTAGTACCTAGCAGTTTTGGCTTGGTATGCGGCGAGCCTTAGCTGTGCATCCGTGCGTCTTTCTTCCAAAAAGTCGAGCTCTAAGCCCATCCGCTCGGCAATCATGGCCTCTTGATATTGTGTCACTCAGCTTGTGGGAAGGGATACCTCGACTGGTAGGATCGCTTCCATCCCATAAGCCATTGAGAAGGGAGTTTCCTGCGTCGTAGTCCTACTGGTCGTTCTGTAGGCCCACAGAACCTTTGGTAACTCATATGCCCACTTCCATTTGTAGCTGTCGAGCCACCGCTTTAGGATGATTTTTATGATCTTGTTAACCACCTTGAGCTATCCATTGGACTGGAATATACAATAGAGGAAAACTTCTTATGGATACCTAGCAATTCACAGAACTAGTTAGTGTTATCATTGTTAAACTGTCTTCTGATAAATGCATGAAAATGCACCCTAAAAAATGCTTTTAATTTATAAAATATTAAAATATTTAAGCTTTAATTAAACAATTCTATTCTTTTTATTCATAATATTTCTAATTGAAATTTGTCTAGTTTTTGCTTAATTATTTACAGATGAAAGTAGTGTAAAAAGCTACACAAGAAGAAGCCATGAAAGCCAAATTTTCAAGCCTTTCAGTCGAGCCACACAAGCCAAAGGAGAGAGGAGCTACGCCACTCGTCAGCCGAGCCAGAAAAGTGGGCCCCTGTGGTCTGCGCGTTCCCAACTCCACCTCATGCACATCAACAGCACGCAAAACTCCTCAGTCGCGTCCAATACTTTCCTCCGCGTGGGTCCCACGTCTACGATGCTAGCCTGCCTTCTTCTCCACATGTGACAGTTGTTCTCCGCGCACCCCAGCTCTCTTTTTCTGCCAGCGCCCTTTCTCTTCTCCGCGCGCGACACGTGAAAATTTAGTCCACTTCCTCCAACCCAGCTTTGACACGTGTCTGAGGGTGCTGGATCCGAATTTCTTCCCCAAAGATCAAAGCAAATTACCATATTTCTTCTCCAAATCATATATATATGATTTTTCCTAATTTATGTGTAATTTTATTTTGTTTCCTTTTCGTTTTGTAATTTTTTATTTTTTTTATTTATTTTCTTATTTGATAGGCAACCTCTAAACACTATAAATAGAGGGGTTAGCCTAAGGTTTTTAAAAAGCTTTTAATATTTAGTTTTCTTTCGTCTTGCTGTCATTATCATATTTTCTCTCTAGAACTTGTGAGAATGTTTTGCAAGCTAGGCTAGAGTTTTCTTGGTGATGTTAGAGATGAACTTTTGTTAGTGACCCAATTCAGGCTTTTGATTCCTTGCGTTGTAATGTTTAATATATGAATGAATTAAATCTCATCTTTCTTTTACTTTTCAAAATATTGTGTGCCAATTTTTATATAAGTTCAGTCATGATTTTCTTATGTAATTCTGTCGTGCACTATTTTGTTATTCAAATTATTTTGCAAATTATCTTTTACTGCAATATTGTCAAATTGATATATTGTCGATTTTGGATAACTTGTAATAATAATATTTTTGGAGTCAACATAGAGATTTAATTTATTCGATTCTTTTATTTTATGAATCAAAACTTGAATTGGTGAATGAAACATTAGGGATTCTCGACCCTTACCATTTTTATTATTGAATTTCTTTCACACAAATCTTCTCTCCTTTTTATTTGCAATAAAGTCTACAAAAACTCTTCTTTTTCTTTAATTCACTTGTTATTTATTTTTCTCTAACGCTCTTATTTTGCTAATCCTTCTTGTTTATTTTGTTACCTCTCTGTGGATACGACCGCCCTTCTATGTTACAATTGACTGCTTGTGAGCATCACTTTTGGGCGTTAATCTAATTTTGGCGCCATTGCCGGGAGGTGCTACTAGTAAGACTGATCAGTAGATTTTTAAGCCAAAGAGGTAAGTGGATTTTTTTTTCTTCATTCTCTTTTCGTTTATTTAAAAAAAAAAAGAAGTTGCTGCAAGTTTCCACGTATTCAATCTATAGTTGCTGCAAACTTTTGTTCTTCTTTTTATTCCACCATCCCTCATTCAAAACCAAAAAAGAAAAAGTCACCTTTTTGGTATTTAGGTTCATTTCTGTAGTAAAGAGCATATCTAAAGTCACTTTTTTTTTTCATTTCTGTAGTTTCGTTGAAAAAAAAAAAGATCTCACTTTTAGGATTTATTTTTTATTGTTAATTTTATTTTCCCTTTTAGTTTTAAAATTGATTGTGATTTGATTTTGTAATCTTTTATTTTTGATAAATTAAGATTTTATTTTGTTTCCCTATTTGTATAATTTAATTGTTAATTATTATATTGTTGCCTAATTTAATTTTTCCTTTTATAGTTTTCATTAATTCTTAGGATTACAATTAGGATTGTAATTAATTGACCATTCTTAATCTAGAAGTTTCATAATGTGATAGATTTAGGCTTTTGACTTTAGGAATACTTTCCATTAATTAGATTACATTTCATAGTTTATTCAATAAAATTTAATAATTGATTTTGAGAATAATTGTGTGGTTACATGGAAAGTATAATCTGAGGGAGTTCTATCTAGGAAAGCTGGTATTTAAGTGGGCCCCGCCTCACCAATCTTTCCTGAAAACGTTGCTCTGTCTAGGAGACTATTCATTGAGCTAAGAACTATAGTCTTTTCTGGGAGCACTCTCGGTGGTTAAAATTTACGTTACTATATAATTATTTTCTTTTGTTTTGATGAAAAATTAAAAAAAAAACAAAAAAAATTAAAAAATTAAAACTTTTTAAAAAAAGAGCTGCTTAGGGTGAATGCATCGGTATAGAGACAAACTAGGGAGATTTGCTCAACGTCCAGACTTAGAAACTCCTTGTGAAATTCTATCCGACTCGTCATCTACGCCTCCGTCTTCACACTCATCGCTGGAATTCGTACTTCAAAATCTATTCGCAATGGCACAACACGAGGAAGTTCAGCAGAGGACGTTGCAAGATTACCTGAACCCAACGCGAACGGCCACCCCATCTTACATCATGTTCCCACCGAATGCACCGCCTATGGATTTCAAGCTGGGCATGATTGTACTTCTCCCATCCTTTCATGGGTTAGAGAATGAGAACCCATATGTACACATCTGGGAGTTTGAAGAGGTGGTGGCCACCTTTCACAGCTGTGTTGAGGCCGCAAACATCGTCAGATTGATGTTTTTCCCTTTCTCTTTGAAGGAAGAGGTCAAAAGCTGGTTGTATTCTCTTAGGCCTAGGTCTATTGGTACGTGGGAAGAAATCACGATGACATTCTTCAACAAGTATTTCCCATACCATAAGACCAATAATTTGAAACGACAGATCTCAAATTTTGCTTAGAAGAAAAATGAAACTCTCTATCAAGCTTGGGAGCATTTTAAAGATCTGTTAAATCTGTGTCCCCACCATGGATATGAAAGTTGGCACCTTGTAAGCTATTTCTACGATGGACTCATAATCCGAGAGCACCAATTTTTTGAGATGATGTGCAATGGGGATTTTCCCCAAAAGGATCCTGACGAAGCTATCGAGTACCTGAACGAGTTAGCTAAGAAAGCTCATGCTTGGACTGGACCGAGTGCTACTGAGAACACCAGTAGGTCCCGACCAATTGGAGTTTACCAATTAAGGGAAGAGGATAGCCTCAAGGCCTAAGTTGAAGCTTTGACGAAGCAAATCGAGGCCCTCAAAAGTAAAGATAGTAAAGGATCCCACATGGTGGCAAGGACAGAGGCACATGAGCCCTATATAATTTGTGGTGGAGTGGGCCATCTAGCTCAAGATTGTCTCACTTTTGGTAAAAGGAGGAGGGTATACGAGGAGCAGTGCAATGTATTGCACACTGATAACTCTATGAAAATAGAGTTAATTAAGCATTTTCCAGACTTAAATTATTACCTAAAGGGTAATTAGTATTAGTATTCTCTTATATTTTTAGTATTGTTAATAGTTTTTAGTTAATTGTGTTTAATAAATTCTCTCATGATTAGCGTTAAAAAGAACTAATTTGGGTGCAATTTGTGGATAATCTCAGCTTAAAGAAAGGTGGTCGTTTGGGAGTTTTGAGCAGCATCTCGTATTTTGGAGTGTGAATAAATCCTGGTCAGCATTACTCTGCGTTGCTCCAGCAACACGAGCTGGGCCAGACGTGTGCTGTGCTGACAGCTGGACTTTAGCTGGTCAATGAGCTGTCTTGTGTCCGTGAAGGGTGACAATTGAGCAATAATTGGAGGCCTTCTCAGATGCTGCCACGTGGAATTAGGGTAAAATAAGTACCTGCAGCTGAAAGAAAAGGAGTTGTCCTTGGTCATATTTTGCAACGAAGAGGCGGCTATACTTGGAAAAGGAAACCACCTCCATTTTCTGATTAAGTACCAGCACTAGTACTGGAAAGAAGAGGAAGGAAACGTCACAGAGTATTGAACGTGAAGGAAGGTCCATTGTTGATGCAGGAAGTGCTTATAAGAAGCCTTGGAAAAAGGCGATTCTGATTCTCTCCTCGTGACCTTAGTTTTTCTTAATCTCAGTACTTCTGTTTTACTTTGTTGAAGGACATTTACGTTTCTCTTTAAATCTGAGTTCGAATGCATGTATAACTCTATGAGATTATGATTTGTTGGCTGAGATTGTTAAGTTGCCGAATATTGAAATGGTAGTTGATGTTTAATGGATCTGAGTATTATTTCTCTGTTTATTCAAGTGAGCTTAATTTTCTGCCTTAACTGTGATTGGGAATTATAAGAGGGGAGCATAGCTTTGATTAGATCTGGAAAGATTTAGTTGAGTAGACATAGCTTGAATAGTGTAAGTTCTTAGATCTTGTTTTAGATTTTTGATTCACATGATATAGGAATATATTGTGTCTTGCATAACCATATGATTTAGAGCTTCATTCTCTGATTTTAGAGTCTAAATTTGCAAAGGGATTTGTTGGATTTAGTTTTAACATCGGTAGACAGAGGATTGGAAAATCCTTGCTTTGCTTTGGTAAATCTGGTCAACAAGGAAGTTTTTGCTGCCATCCGTTGCTGCAGCAACGCGCAGCTTGATAAGAGACAGTTTAGCAATTGTGAGCCACGAACAGTGACTTTGGCCAATTTATATGCACATTTTGTTATTAATTAGATTTATCTTTGTTTGTTTATTTTCTTACAGCCAGTTTATTCTTAGTTTTTAACATCTTAAAATCAACTTTATTTTTCTTCTAAAAACTTGAATAGAATTAATTTAGCAATTTGATTTCAAAAACCTTCCATCCCTGTGGGATCATACTTGATTATTCATCATTTTACTACTTGTTGATTCATGCACTTACGAGATTCTAAATTGACAATTTTAGGCAACAAGTTTTTGGCGCCATTGCCGGGGATTGTCTTATTCGAATCTTATTGTTAAAGTAATTTACTATTCAAGTATTTTTGTTCATTTTCATTAGAGTTTCTGATTGTTGGCAGGTTTTTGGAACATCTTGTATGCAAGAACCTGAATTAGTCCCTCCTGACCCAGAAATTGGAAGAACCTTGAGAAGGAGAAGAAGGGAGTAGCGAGGATTTGCTCACGTACAAGAAATGGCTGAGGAAGACGTTCAGGGGAACTTACTAAATCTGGGGCAGCAGCTTATCGTTCTTGAACCGGTTCAAAGACCATTCTTGGTTGATGATCATCATCGAGCTATCAGAGACTTTGCAGTCCCGGTTCTTGATGGACTGAATCCTGTGATTGTTCAGCCAAACATTGAGGCCCAATACTTTGAACTTAAACTGGTCATATTTCAAATGCTACAGACCGTGGGACAATTCAGCGGTATGGCGGCAGACGATCCTCATCTACATTTAAGGTTATTCATGGAAGTTAGTGACATATTCAAGCTACCGGGAGTTCCTCTAGAAACTTTAAGGCTGACACTTTTCCCTTACTCTTTGAGGGATCGTGCTAGAGCTTGGTTTAATAGCCTACCTGCTGATTCCATTATTACATGGAATGATCTAGCTGAGAAGTTTCTTATGAAGTATTTCCTTCCGATAAAGAACGCCAAGTTGAGAAATGACATTACCTCTTTTCATCAAAGTGATGGAGAGTCAGTTTATGCGGCATGGGAACGTTTTAAGGAGCTATTCAGGAAGTGCCCATTACATGGTATTCAAATGGAGACTTTTTACAATGGTCTCAATGAACAAACTAGAGTGATGGTTGATGCCGCAGCTAATGGTGCTCTTTTGGCAAAATCTTACAATGAGGGCTATGAGATTCTGGAGAGGATGGCTACAAATCATTATCAATGGCCAACCAAGAGACTACCCACAAGGAAAACACCGGGAGTTCTTGAAGTGGATGCAATTACCGCTCTTTCAGCTCAAGTGTCGAATCTGACCAACATGATCATAACCATGAACACTTCAACTGGAGTGAATTCTGTCTAGGCCCTTACACTCTCTTATGTATACTGTGGAAAGGGGCACCTATTTGAGGGATGTCCTTTGAATCCCGCTTCGGCTTGTTATGTGAGTAACTACAACCAGAACAATGCTTACAGCCATCAATACAACCAAGGATGGAGACAACATCCCAATTTCTCTTGGAGTAATCAAGGGGCAGGTTCTAGTGGTGCTCCCCCTTCTAATAGACCAGCTCAGCCATCGGGTTTACCACAACCAGCTCAACCAATGAGGATTCAAGCGGGTGAAAATTCAAATTCCTTGGAGAATTTACTTAAGGAGTACATAATGAAGAACGAGGCTAAAATGCAGAGCCAAGATGCAACCTTGAGAAGCTTGGAAACTCAAATTGGGCAACTTGCAAATGCTTTGACTAATCGCCCCCAGGGCACTCTTCCAAGCAATACGGAAAATCCTAGGCAGGAAGGCAAGGAGCATTGCAAAGCCATTTTATTGAGAAGTGGAAAAGCATTGGAGCAACCACAGGAGTAAAATGAGCTAGATGGAGAGCCTTCTTCGATCCAAACGGAAGAAAGGCAGGATGGTTGCATGAATCCTGGACAAAGTCAAGATGAGGTAGAACCTAGTGTTGCTGCAGCAATGCAACAGCATCACGGTTCAGACCAACAACATCAGAGTCTACATTTTGCTGACAAACAGAGTTCTGCAGTGTTGCTGCAGCAACACGAAGCAATAGGAACGTGCCAGAACAGACAACCACCGCCCTTTCCTCAGAGATTTTAGAAGAAACAACAGGACAAGCAATTTGGGAAGTTTCTTGACGTGCTGAAACAACTTCACATCAATATTCCATTAGTTGAAGCTCTTGAGCAAATGCCGAATTACGTGAAATTTATGAAAGAAATTCTTTCCAAGAAGAGGCGTTTGGGTGAATTTGAGACGGTGGCACTTACAAAAGAATGTGGCCTGATCTCTCAAAGCACTCTACCACCAAAATTAAAGGACCCAGGAAGTTTCACAATCCCATGTTCGATTGGCAACACTTATTTTGATAAAACCTTGTGTGATTTGGGTGCAAGCGTAAATTTGATGCCAATGTCTATTTTTAAGCAGCTAGGTATTGGTGAAGCTAGGCCGACTATAGTCACCCTTCAACTTGCCGATCGATCATTTGTTCATCCGGAGGGAAAAATTGAAGATATGCTGGTGCGTGTTGATAAATTCATCTTTCTGGTGAATTTTGTCATCTTGGATTACGGAGCAGAGAAGGAGGTGCCCATTATTTTGGGTAGACCATTTCTAGCTACTAGAAAGACATTGATTGATGTGCAAAAAGGTAAACTCACTATGTGAGTTGACGATGAGCAGGTTACCTTCGATGTTCTCAATGTTATGTGCTTCCGGATGAGGTTGAAGAATGTTCGGCTATAGGTGTGTTAGATGTTCTTGTTTTGAAAAAACTTAACAAGAATGCTTATGAGGAAATAGAGGATGAGGATATAACAAATGCTGCATTGGAAGTTGAACAAGTTGATGAAGATTCTCAAGCATTACTGGGAGAATGAGATCAAGTGGCTGTTTGTCAAAGAAGACCATTTGAGTCATTGGATTTATCTAAGAGAAGTTTGAAGCCTCCTAGGCCATCAATTGAAGAACCACCGATGTTGGAATTGAAGCCTTTGCCAAATCACTTGAAATATGCTTATTTGGGTGAAGAAAGTACCTTGCTAGTAATCATATCATCCACCTTGGATGAGGAACAGGAGGACATGTTGCTTGAAGTGCTTAGAAAGCATAAAAGGGCCATGGGATGGTCGATAGCTGATATTAAAAGGATCAGCCCTTCTCTGTGTATGCACAAAATCCTATTAGAAGATTGTTGCAACAATTCAGTGGAGCAGTAGCGGAGATTGAACCCCATCATGAAGGATGTGGTGAAGAAGGAAATCATCAAATGGCTGGATGCACGGATAATTTACCCAATTTCAGATAGTTCTTAGGTCAGTCCTATCCAATGCTTACGAAAGAAAGGGGGAGTGACAATTGTGGCCAATGACAATAATAAATTGATACCCACTAGAACCGTGACTGGTTGGAGGGTATGCGTATATTATAGGAAGCTCAATGCCGCCACTAGAAAGGAGCATTACCCGATGTCGTTTATTGATCAAATGCTGGACAGACTTGCTGGGAAGGAGTTTTATTGTTTCTTGGATGGATACTCAAGCTATAATCAGATTGCTATAACACCAGAGGACTAAGATAAAACAACCTTCACTTGTCCATATGGAACATTCACTTTCCGAAGAATGCCATTTGGTTTGTGTAATGCTCCAGCAACATTCCAGAGATGTATGATGGCACTTTTCACTAACATGGTAGAAAAGACTTTGGAGGTGTTTATGGATGATTTTTCCATCTTTGGTGACTCTTTTGGTGATTGCTTGCAAAATTTGGCTAAGGTGCTTTAGAGATGTGAAGAAACCAACTTGGTCCTCAATTGGGAAAAATGTCATTTTATGGTAACAAAGGGAATTGTCTTGGGCCATAAAGTTTCCCAAAGAGGCATTGAAGTGGATAGAGCAAAAATCAAAGTCATTGAGAAACTACCTCCTCCTACGTCTGTCAAGGGAATTCAAAGTTTTTTGGGGCATGCCGGGTTTTATAGGCGATTCATAAAGGATTTCTCCAAAGCCTCTAAGCCATTATGTCTTCTTTTGGAGCAAAACAGGCCATTTGACTTTAATGAAGACTGTCAACGTGCATTTTCTAACTTGAAGAGAGCTCTTGTGACAACTCCTGTGATTGTTGCACCGGATTGGGCACTTCCATTCGAGTTGAGGTGCGACGCCAGGGATCACGCAGTAGGGGCAATGCTCAGCCAGAGAAAAGGGAAGCTTTTTCACTCTATTTACTATGCTAGCAGAACACTTACTGATGCCCAATTGACTTATACCACGACAGAAAAAGAACTATTAGCTGTGGTATTTACTTTTGACAAGTTTTGATACTATCTTGTGGGATGAAGGTGACAGTATATACGGACCACTTAGCCATCAAATACCTCATCTCAAAAAAAGATGCCAAACCAAGGTTGATTCGGTGGATCTTGTTACTTTAGGAATTTGATCTTAAAATCAAAGATAGGAAAGGAACCGAAAACCAAGTGGCAGACCATCTCTCTAGACTTGAGCAAGGAAATGGGGCTGATTCACGTATTCATATTCAGGAGAGATTTCCCGATTAGCAACTCCTTATAGTGCAGCAAGCTTCTTTGCCATGGTATGCAGACTTAGTAAATTATTTGGTGAGTGGCAAGACACCTCCTGACATGAGCAGACAGCAGATGAAGCGGTTCCTACATGATATGAAATCTTACTATTGGGAGGAGCCTTATCTGTATAAACAGGGTGCAAACCAAATTTGGAGGCGATGTGTTTCCCAAGAAGAGACATTGAGTATTTTGCATCATTGCCATGCTTCACCATATGGAGGTCATTTTGGGGGTTCAAGAACTGCTGCCAAGGTATTACAATCTGGTTATTTTTAGCCTACACTCTTTAAGGATGCTTATAAATTTGTCAAGATGTGTGATCGGTGTCAACGTGTGGGAAACATTTCACAACGTCATGAAATGCCCTTAACTAATATCTTGGAAGTTGAGTTGTTCGATGTATGGGGCATTAATTTTATGGGGCCTTTTCCACCTTCATATGACAACCTGTACATATTGGTGGCAGTTGATTATGTGTCAAAATGGATTGAGGCATCGACATTTCCCACCAATGACTCAAAGGTGGTGATCAAATTCTTGCATAAGAACATCTTCACTCGTTTTGGGACTCCACGGCCATGATAAGTGATGAGGGGACTCATTTTGGGAGCAAACAATTTGAGGTGGTGCTCGCCAAATACGGTGTCAAACACAAGGTTGCCACAGCATATCACCCCCAAACAAGCGGTCAAGCAAAAATCTCTAATAGAGAAATCAGGGGAATCTTAGAGAAGGTCGTGAATCCTAATCGAAAGGATTGGTCATTGCGATTAGATGATGCACTATGGGCCTACCGGATAGCCTTCAAAACACCCTTAGGAATGTCCCCCTACCGTCTTGTTTTTGGCAAACCGTGCCATTTCCCATTAGAATTGGAGCACAAAGCTTATTGGGCAACAAGAAAGCTCAACATGGATCTACAAGCTACTGGGCAAGCAAGGTTACTGCAATTAGATGAGTTGGAAGAGATGCAGATGTTCTCGTATGAGAACGTAAAGTTGTACAAGGAAAAGACCAAAAGATGGCACGACAAGAGGATCAAACTAAGGGAATTTGAACAAGGACAACAAGTGCTGCTATATAATTTGAGGTTGAAATTGTTTCCAGGCAACCTCAAATCCAGATGGTCGGGACCATTCACAGTAGTCACTGTCTTTCCACATGGAGCTGTGGAATTACAAGAGGAAAAATCCGGGAGGAAGTTCTTGGTAAACGGACAGCGAATCAAGCATTATTGGGGAGGACCTATGGAACGTTCCAAGACCTCTGTCACATTGAGTGATGACTAAAAGAGGGGAAGATGTTAGGCTGAAGACGTAAAAATAAGCGCTATTGGGAGGCAGCCCAAAGTTTTTGATTTTCTTCATTTCATTTCATCTTGATGCTTTCTTTTTAGTTTGGAGTTGTTTATTTCTTTTATTTCATCTTCCTTCTTATTTTGGTTTAGAGTTGTCAAGCAGAGCACTGACTTTATTATTAAGTGGCAGGGCAGATTATTATCACGGTTGGCTATTTATTCATCAGGCATCAAATTGTTGTGGATTGCTGTCAAAAATTGAGGGGCAAATAGAGCAAGCTAATAGGGCAGGCCTGAAAATTGGGAACAATATTTTACTACAACATCGTGTAGCATTGCCTTCCTTTGCGAGAAGAAGATTTAGGCTCTAAGTGTTTAAATGGGACGGCGTCATTTTGGCAATTATAGGAACAAATTATCAGCCAAATAAATGACGGTGTTTTGGCCCCAAATTTAAATCCCCCAAATAAACCCTCTCCCATTCGAAATCACCCTACAGAACATCTTCTTCTCCATTTTCCCCTGCCCTAGCCTCTTTATCCTTCTCATTTTCTGCCATAGAGCCGCTGCCAACCCCTTCCACCACTTCGACCACGAGCTTCCTAAACTCCTACCATCACTTCAGCCATGGGCAAGAAAAGCACTGCCAAGAGGCCTTTCTCCTTGACCCGACATGATTCTTCCATGGGCAAGACACGCACTGCCAAGAATCCTTCCTCCTCGACCAGACATGCCTCAGAAATTTGAAAGTTTGTTGATGATGATGCTGAAAATAGGTACGCCGACAACATTCTTGCTCGACATCTGGTAAAAGAAAAGAGATTTTTACTTCATGACAGCCCCATTTTAGGCCAGCCGGCGTTTGTATCGGACGTTATTATTCCGAGGTAGTGGCATTTTTCTGCCACCACCCAATCGATCCCATTGTGCCTCTGGTCAAGGAATTTTATGCTAACCTGCAAAACTAGGGCCAAAACACTGTCTTTGTATGGCAGATTGATATTCAGTTCACCTTTAGCCACATCAACATTATTCTTGGCATACAAAACCAAGAGGACGAGTTTGTTGATTTGATGACCAATATCACGGAGGCACAACTTGCTGACGTCGTACAAACAATCGCTATCCCTGGAGCTCAATGGATATCATCTACCACGGGCACCTACACATGCAATCGGCATGAACTACAGCCAGTCGCCAAAGTGTGGTACCACTTTTTGGCTTCCCGTATTTTGCTATCTACACACGGGAAGACAATTTCCAGAAATTGGGCCATTTTTCTCTATGCCATCCTTGTAGGCAAGCCCATCAATGTGGGGAGATTGATTATTGATCAGATCCGAGCTTGCACAAAGAAAGACAAGGGAGGACTGTACTTTCCTTCCCTAATCTCGGCAATGTGCATACAAGCCAACGTTAAATCGGAGGTGAGTGAGCCGTGTTTAAGGAATACTAGCCTGATTAATTTGGTGGCCATTACTCGCATATCTTCAGGGCGGAGTGAGAAGATAGAACACGGCGAGCATGCTAGTGATGGGGACGATGATGAGGATGCACCAAACAAGCCTTCTTCGAGTAATGCCGCATCTACCTTTACCGCTCAAAGTTAGGAATGGCTTAAGCAGAGGATGAGCCTTTTTGAAATCCAGCAATTTGAAATGCTCAAATTATTACAGCAGTAGGAAGAGCAACTTCGCCAGTTTTGGGCTTATTCTCGGGATAGGGACATGGCTTTAAAAAAGTCCTTTCAGCGCAATTTTTCTAAGCCTTTCGCCACCTTCCCTGTGTTCCCAGAGGAGTTACTTCTGCATACCCAAGTCTCTGATGATGACAACGAGGTGCCAGCCCAAGAAGTTTATAATGATGCCACTGATGGTGTTCAATAGGAGGGACCACCAATTGCTGCAGCAACAGATGCAGTAGCACCTTCATCTTCTCATGGCAAGCAAAAGGGTAAAGTAGCAGCCGCTAACCCACCCCCTAGCGACGCTCATTGTGAAACCCACTGAATTGGAAATGGAACATGTGACGCAAACTTGAGGGAGTTTTCTTTTACCTTTACTCTGATTTTATATTTTTCTTTTTATTATGGTTTATTTGTGGTTTTGTGTAGTAAGGGCACTTCACGCCTCTAAGTTTGGGGCGGTGTTTTCTATTTTTAGGATTTTTGTCAGTGTTTGTGTTTTTATTTTTCTGTGTTGGTTATTTGTTGTTACTGGTTGAACTTTTATTTTTAGTTGAATGTTTTCTGATTTTGTTGGTTTAGTGGTTAATCTAAGGAGGCCTGATGATGATGTCGTTGTTTGGAAATCTTAAAATTTTGGGATATATTGATATAAATGACTCAATAGGGATGTTTGTTGTGGACTGATTTCCAAGAAAGATTTATTCCCCATTTATAACACTTTGGACTGTGGTTAGTAATTTGAGAAGAACTTAGGAAACTTTGAACTATTGGGAGGCTTAAGGTTTTAGAATTGGCTTAAAGAATCCCTTGAGGCGATAGTTAGGGAGCCAAGCAGCTAGGAGGAGCTAGGATTGGGTAGAAAGGGCTCAAGTTTGGGGGAGTCTATATTTGAAAAAATAAAAAAAAATAAAAAAAGAATTAAAAGTGGGAATTAATTTGGAACACTCCTATGTTTTAAGCTGCTGAGTAACCAGGAGTAACATGTGCCCCATGTGTACTTTTGCGTAAAAAGGTAGTTTAAGACATGAGTGATGCTATAGCAACTCTAAAGCATAACCTTGTTGAGTAACCGGGTGTCTTCATCACCAATATTGGCATTCGCGTTAAAAGGTAGGAGTTATGTGAAGAGTTTTCAAAAAAAAAAAAAAAAAAAAGAAAAAGAATAAACCCTCCCCCTTAATTACCCAATTTTTGGTGAATCTTAAGTAATTGGTAACTTTTCAAAGCGAAGAGGGATTTGATGAGCCAGCCTATGAAACCACTATCTAGGTGCTATGATCTAAGTTTATTGGGACTTAGGTGATTCAAGAGTTGCTAGTCACAGTTTCCACACACACACTTTGGGGAGGATTAAATTTTGGGAAAGGTCTGTGATGAATTGAACTAGAGAGTCATGAGTGTTGATATTGAACAAAGGATTAGGATGGAAAAGCAACTTTGAGGGTTGAGGGTTGACCACATTCATAGCAGAAACCAAATTTTAAGTTAGGTAATAGAGTCTTGCAGTTGTCCTCTTGCGTTTTATTTTGTGTCATTACTCGAGGACGAGTAATGGTTTAAGTTTTGGGGTGTGATAACTCTATGAAAATAGAGTTAATTGAGCATTTTCCAGGCTTAAATTATTACCTAGAGGGTAATTAGTATTAGTATTCTCTTATATTTTTAGTCTTGTTAATAGTTTTTAGTTAATTGTGTTTAATAAATTCTCTCTCATGATTAGCGTTAAAAAGAACTAATTTGGGTGCAATTTGTGGATAATCTCAGCTTAAAGAAAGGTGGTCATTTGGGAGTTTTGAGCAGCATCTCGTATTTTGGAGTGTGAATAAATCCTGGTCAGCATTACTCTGCGTTGCTCCAGCAACACGAGCTGGGCCAGACGTGTGCTGTGCTGACAGCTGGACTTTAGCTGGTGAATGAGCTGTCTTGTGTCCGTGAAGGGTGACAATTGAGCAATAATTTGAGGCCTTCTCAGATGCTAACACGTGGAATTAGGGTAAAATAAGTACCTGCAGCTGAAAGAAGAGGAGTTGTCCTTGGTCATATTTTGCAACGAATAGGCGGCTATACTTGGAAAAGGAAACCACCTCCATTTTCTGATCAAGTACCAGCACTAGTACTGGAAAGAAGAGGAAGGAAACGTCACTGAGTATTGAACGTGAAGGAAGGTCCATTGTTGATGCAGGAAATGCTTAGAAGAAGCCTTGGAAAATGGGGATTCTGATTCTCTCCTCGTCACCTTAGTTTTTCTTAATCTCAGTACTTCTGTTTTACTTTGTTGAAGAACATTTACGTTTCTCTTTAAATCTGAGTTCGAATGCATGTATAACTCTATGAGATTATGATTTGTTGGCTGAGATTGTTAAGTTGCCGAATATTGAAATGCTAGTTGATGTTTAATGGATCTGAGTATTATTTCTCTGTTTATTCAAGTGAGCTTAATTTTGTGCCTTAACTGTGATTGGGAAATTATAAAAGGGGAGCATAGCTTTGATTAGATCTGGAAAGATTTAGTTGAGTGGACACAGCTTGAATAGTGCAAGTTCTTAGATCTTGTTTTAGATTTTTGATTCACATGATATAGGAATATATTGTGTCTTGCATAACCATATGATTTAGAGCTTCATTCTCTGATTTTAGAGTCTAAATTTGCAAAGGGATTTGTTGGATTTAGTTTTAAAATCGGTAGACAGAGGATTGGAAAATCCCTGCTTTAGTAAATCTGGTTAACAAGGAAGTTTTCGTTACCGTCCGTTGCTGCAGCAACGCGCAGCTTGATAAGAGACAGTTTAGCAATTGTGAGCCACGAACAGTGACTTTGGCCAATTTATATGCACATTTTGTTATTAATTAGATTTATCTCTGTTTGTTTA
This sequence comes from Morus notabilis, assembly GCF_000414095.1. NCBI lineage: Eukaryota > Viridiplantae > Streptophyta > Magnoliopsida > Rosales > Moraceae > Morus > Morus notabilis. The sequence goes on along the minus strand of NW_010361936.1, from coordinate 168,919 downwards.
TTTTCTTACAGCCAGTTTATTCTTAGTTTTTACATCTTAAAATCAACTTTATTTTTCTTCTAAAAACTTGAATAGAATTAATTTAGCAATTTGATTTCAAAAACCTTCAGTCCCTGTGGGATGATACTTGATTATTCATCATTTTACTACTTGTTGATTCGTGCACTTGCGAGATTCTAGATTCACAATTTCAGTCAACAAGTTTTTAGCGCCGTTGCCGGGGATTGCCTTATTCGAATCTTATTGTTAAAGTAATTTACTATTCAAGTATTTTTGTTCATTTTCATTAGAGTTTCTGTTTGTTGGCAGGTTTTTGGAACATCTTGTATGCAAGAACCTGAATTAGTCCCTCCTGACCAAGAAATTGGAAGAACCTTGAGAAGGAGAAGAAGGAGTAGCAAGGATTTGCTCACGTACAAGAAATGGCTAAGGAAGACGCTCAGGGGAACTTACTAAATCAGGGCCAGCAGCTTAACGCTCGTGAACTGGTTCAAAGACCATTCTTGGTTGATGATCGTCATTGAGCTATCAGAGACTTTGCAGTCCCAGTTCTTGATAGGCTGAATCCTGTGATTGTTTGGCCAAACATTGAGGCCCAACACTTTGAACTTAAACCGGTCATGTTTCAAATGCTACAGACCGTGGGACCATTCAGCGGTATGGCGACAGACGATCCTCATCTACATTTGAGGTTATTCATGGAAGTTAGTGACATATTCAAGCTACCGGGAGTTCCTCCAGAAACTTTAAGGCTGACACTTTTCCCTTACTCTTTGAGGGATCGTGCTAGAGCTTGGTTTAATAGCCTACCTGCTGATTCCATTGTTACATGGAATGATCTAGCTGAGAAGTTTCTTATGAAGTATTTCCCTCCAACAAAGAATGCCAAGTTGAGAAATGACATTACCTCTTTTAATCAAAGTGATAGAGAGTCAGTTTATGCGGCATGGGAACGTTTTAAGGAGCTACTCAGGAAGTGCCCATTACATGGTATTCAAATGGAGACTTTTTACAATGGTCTCAATGAACGAACTAGAGTGATGGTTGATGTCGTAGCTAATGGTGCTCTTTTGGCAAAATCTTACAATGAGGGCTATGAGATTCTGGAGAGGATGGCTTCAAATCATAATCAATGGCCAACCAAGAGACTACCCACAAGGAAAACACCGGGAGTTCTTGAAGTGGATGCAATTACCGCTCTTTCAGCTCAAGTGTCAAATCTGACCAACATGATCAAAACCATGAACACTTCAACTGGAGTGATATCTGGAAACACCACTCAAACTTTAGTTGGAGAGATCTAAACCAATATGCACAATCATCTGGAGGGCAATGGAGATCAAAGCATCAATCTCAACCACCAAGGGCATATTTTGCGCCTCAGAATAACATGCAGCCGAAAGGAAATTCTCTAGAGGATATCCTAAAAGCTTTTATGGATGCGTAAAATAAGATGAATCAAAGGGTTGATTCAATGCTCACGTAGCTAGTGGAATAGAACAAGGAAATAAAAAGTCATATCACAAAGTTGACAGAAGCTTTAACCGTTCAGGAGCGCGGTAAATTTCCATCACAAGCCCAGTCAAATTTGAGAGGACAACACATGGCTCAACCTTCCAACTCTGAAGGTTAAAATATAAGGAAGTTAACGCCATCTCTACTCGAAGTGCTACGAATTTTGACACGCCATCGACAAGTACAACCACTTTGAGTAATGAAGAATCAGCTCAGGAGAAAGAAGAGCCAACAAAAATTCTTATAAAGGTGCCTTTCCCCCAAGCTCTCTGACCTGCTAGGAAAGTGCTGGAAAATCAAAGTGAGATCTTGGAGCACTTGACACAATTGAAGATTAATCTTTCCTTACTACATGTGATCTAGCAAGTGCCGGCCTACGCTAAGGTTATAAAGGATCTGTGCACCATAAAGAGAAAGCACCATGTCAAGAAGACTGCATTCTTGACGGAACAAGTAAGTGCGGTGATTGAGCAGAAGGCACCGCCGAAGTATAAGGATCCAGGTTGTCCCACCATTTCCTGCCATATCGGGACACATAAATTTGGCCAAGCGTTACTAGACCTAGGATCAAGCGTTAACCTCATGCCTTATTCAGTCTACTCACAATTGGGTCTTGGAGAGATTAAGCCCATATCTGTGGTTCTCCAACTGGCCGATAGATCCATTAAGAGACCACGGGGAATAGTGGAAGACGTTCTATTGCAAGTTGACAAGTTTTATTACCCCGTGGACTTTCTTGTCTTGGATACACAATCCGTGGTGAATATGGAGTCATCCATTCCCATCATTCTAGGAAGACCTTTCCTTGTCACAATAAATGAACTTATCAATTGTAGGAATGGTCTCATGAAGATATCTTTTGGGAATATGACCCTTGAGGTGAATATTTTTCATATTCAAAAGCAACCACGTGACGACGACGAGTGTCAGCAAACATTCATAATCGACACACTTGTTGAGGAGGCTCAGCTACAAAGCAACCCTGAAGATCTTGAAAACCTCCTCCAAAATTCTTATTCTGAAAACTCCGGTTCTGCTGAGTTAGCTCACTTGTCTGTAATTTTTAACAACTCACAGGACAGAGGAATCAAGTTTGGGCCACCATGTTTTGAGGAGCTCCCAACAGAAGGAGAAAAACTGAAATCATCCACCGAGGAGGCTCCAAAACTCAAGCTAGCCCAACTACCTGAGGGCTTAAAACATGTGTTCTTAGGAGATGAAGGCAAATTCCCAATCATCATCTCATCTAAGCTCATTGCATTGTAAGAACAACGATTGAACGACATGCTGAAAGAGCACAATTCCAGGATCAAGGTAAAAATGAAAGGATCTCATGACAAGCAGATCCTGAGGAAGAACTTCGAGCCAAATCAGCGGGTCTATCCCTATGATTCTGGTTTACATCTCCACCCCGGTAAGTTGAGGTCACGGTGGATTGGCCTGTTCGTAGTGAAATGCATTTTTCCCAATGGTGTTGTCAAGGTTGAGGACCCGACCGATGGGAGAATCTTCAAAGTAAATGGCTAGCATCTAAAGAATTACTTAGAGCAGGTGAACCAGGTTGACGAGATCAATCTAGACAACCCCGTTTACCAGCTCTGAGTAGTTTGCTCACATCTCATGTACCATATTTTCATTTTCTATTTTCTTTGCTCCTTGTTACATTTTTTTTATGTGTGTTTTTGGAGAATCATATCAGGGAGCTCAGGCTGTGCTCATATGTAGAATGCTCATCGTCCAGGTGTCTTCTTTCTCTATATTTTCATAATTTTTGACACTGAGGACACTGTCTAATTTTGGTTAGGGGTTGTGAGCATATTCATGCGTAAGAGTGATTTTTGTCATGTTGATATTTGGGTTAAAATTTTTGTGAAGTTATCTGAGTATGATTTCAACATGGTTGGTTTGAGTCGATTTTCGCTGTCTTGGTTACTAAGAAAGGACTTCCAGAGTTTCTTTTTACATGTACTAAACCTTATGGTAAGATGGATGTTAATGCATGTCAGCTGAGAAAAAATCCGAGTTTAAGTGCTTGATTTTTCGTGTGTTAAGAGAGTAGAGAAAATGACTTTTGAACTTTCATTGATCTTTTAAGTTGGTAAAATCACTGTTAGAACATCATTACATAGTTAGTGGTATGATTGGTGCATATGCTTGAGGGATGAATTTAGGGTTAGATGGGAATGATCTTCTGTAATAGAGCCTCATTTCTTATCTTTTTATTAAAAAAAAAAGAAAAACTGAGCAAGAGCAACATTTCACAGATCATGTAGTTTGGTTGTAATCACATTTGATGCTATATAGTTATTTTTCAAAAGAATACCTTTTTACATTCACTTCATTATTGCAGGTTGTCTCTTGCCAAAAAAAAAAGAAAAGAAAAAAAAGAGAAAAAAAAGAAAAAAAGAGTAATTTATTTTCCTATGCATTTTTTTATCTCTTTGTTCATTTTTGTACATTTCTGTTTGACCTAATTGAAATCTCAAAAGCTGGTTTGTGGTAAGAATGGTGGAATGCTCTAGTAGTTGATTAACCTATCTTTTGGTCAATGTTCGTTTGACTGTTTGTCCTAAATTTTACATTCATCACATTGAGCGTTGATTGTTCTATTTCCAACTCCATGAGAGAAAACCTTTGCACTCAAATATTTCTGACACCCGTGAGATCAATGGAGTTGAGATGTCTACTTGGTGAATTTTTTAAAGTTACATGTGTTATGGTCAGTGGTAAGAAGGTTATGGTTTGGAGCACACACACACGACTCTGGAGTTATGTCTGAAATAATCTTAATAGTATCTTTTAACTTCTCACTGACAATTTGTTTGAAATACTCAGGTGACTAAGTAAGTTGAGACTCAAATTTTCTTTGTGACATAATTTATCTTGCACTTGGATTGCTAGAGACTAGCAATAAGCTGGTTGGGGGTTGTGATAAGTGCATGGAAATGCACCCTAAATACTGCTTTTGATTTATAAAATATTAAAATATTTAAGTTTTAATTAAAACAATTCCATTATTTTTATTTACAGATGAAAGCAGTGTAAAAAGCTACACAAGAAAAAGCCATGAAAGTCATATTTTCAAGCCTTTCAGCTGAGCCACACAAGCCAAATGAGAGAGGAGCTGCGCCACTCGTCAGCTGACCAGAAAACTGGGCCCCTATGGTCTGCGCGTTCCCCACTCCACCTCGTGTAATGTCCTAATTTTTGGGCTTAAACTTTTGTATTAATTTTGTATGAAGGAATTGTAAGAGAAACGACAAAGGAGTTTAAAGATTAAATTGCAAGGCTTTGGGGGGCAAGATTGTAAGAATTTTCATATTTAGGGGCCAGATTGTAATATTAAGAAAAGATGGAAAAAAAGGGGGCCAGCTGCCCCTCTCATGTGGCCATGTTAGTGTTTCAGCCAAGCCACTAATCTCCCCCTCCTCTAGCCACGTTGAGGGGGCGTGGAGTAATATAGGAAGGGAAAAAAAATTTCACTCTATCTCATTCTCTCTCTCAACCTCAACACCATTCACGTTTTTTTTTTCTTCTTCACTCTCTCTTCCTCATCCTCTGGCCGACCCTCTCCATCTCCCTCCCAGAAAAAAAAAAAAAAAAAAAAAAAAAAAAAAAAAAAAAAAAAAAAAAAAAAAAAAAAAAACTTCGATTTAGTTAGAAAACAAAGGGCTTTCTTCAAAATTCCGTAGGTAATCCGATTTTAAGAATGATTGTGTAGAAGCTTAAAGTGTTGAAGGTGGTTTCCATGATCAAAGAGGTATGGGACTTTGATTTCTTTTATCCTTTGCTTCCAAATCCAGTTTTTAGTTTAAACTTTGATCTCTTTGTCTTAATTGTTGCTGAATGAAATTCTAATTCCATAAACAAGTGAAAAGCCTCAAAGATTGGTCTTCTAGGGTTCATACAAATTTGGGATTTTGACCAATTTCCTGAGTAATCCGAATTTGCTCTTGTTTTCTTGTTTGGTTTTCATTGTGGTTTGATGCTTTGGTTCAAGATTTGCATGTTTCTCCTCTCTATGTTGGTTATGAAGTTAAAAACATAAACTTAGGTGTTCATGATATTTAGGAGCTGCCTGAGGAAAAGAATGAAACTGTATTTTCCTTGCTTAGGTTTTGATCTATCTGATTTTAAGGTCACAAAAAGGACGTTATAAGCTTCAATTAGAGGCAAGAATCACCTTAAACAGATAATTATAGCCTAAGTATTTTGAAGTTGGATGTAGTTGTTGTAATTCTGCAGAAAAATCAGCAATTCATGATCTGGTGTGACGTTTTTATTTTGTGTAGGCATTGATGGACCTGAAACTAAGTTTATGATAACTCTTAAGAAAGCCCTAGATGTCGACTTCGAATAGGTACTGATTTTGTAATTTTTGAGGCTACATAGAATATTTTGTGAATATTCTCGTAGCAATCGTAAAACTGTCATTTTTAGAAATTGATAAAATAAAGAACTGAGGTTTTTACTTTTTGAAATGGGAGTGTTGCAGTTAAATCACCTTTGCTACCATTTAGAACAAGTTATTAGTGACGTGTGAGAGTTGAAATCACCTTATTTGGAGTTTTGTAGCTCAAGTTGTGCGCATAGGAAGTTTCGTATAGAAACTTTCTAAAAGCTGTCAAAAACAGAAAAAACGGAGTTTTGATTTCTTGTAAACTGTTTTTGAGATATCTAGAAAGATTGGATTTAGACATATGACAGCTCGTTGGAAAGATATACATGTCTACTTTATTTTGAAGTTGATTTTGGAATTTTTAATGACAAAGGGAATATCTTATGAATTTTCTTCTCAAGATGGACAAGTCTATAAAATTCCAGTTTTCAGGAGAATGTGATTATGAATTAAAAATTTATTTATGGCTGAGCTATTAAGCTCTAATAACGATGGCCAATTTTTTTTATTTTGAACAGTAGAAAGAAAAAAAACAAGAGAAGCGAAGAGGGTTAAACTCGGATTTTGCTGAGCAACTCAGGTAAGAAGAGTATGACTTCTCTGCAGCACTTGTAAACTTTGTTTGATAGACTTTCTATGGAATGTCTAGTATGCTATTATGTGAATTTTTGTGACATTGTCAATGTGCATACTTTGTGAAGGCATGCTTATGTTAATATATTGTACACAAAGTAGAGCATCTCGTGGATTATTAGCTTACTTGTGATTGAGCACCTAATAGCATGCATGATAGGCCGGTACTGCCAAGTCCTCAGAGGACTCCTATTGTGATATGGTGATTGACAAATTGTGATTGAGCCGCGCAAGTCTCTCGAGCCAAGTGGGTGATGATAGAGACTATATGGTAATATTGTGAAATTGTGATTTTGAATGCGCTGGCCGTTCCCTCGAGCTAGGTGGGTGATGACGGGGAACTTGAAATTGTGATTTTCGAAATTGACATGTGGTTAGATTGTGAAAAAGCCAGCGCTAGTACCGGGAAGGCCCTAGTGATATATAGTACATGTGCATAAAGTGTAAGAATTGGTTGGCATAAGTTACTTAGGAGGTTATGATGCATGCGTGTGTTAAAATAAGATTGTGTAACTGTAGCTCTACTTATTGAGCTTGTAGCTCATTAAAGTTTGCTCTGTGCTGTAGGTAAACGTAAAAACAATGCAGAACAGTAAGCAGGGGAGCTGGCTTCGTTGATCGTTGTACATATGGTTGGACCGAAGAAGCTGCACATGTATTATTTTGCGTTTGTAAATACCTATATTTTTTTTTGGAGTTAAAACATAAATCTTGGATGACTGTATAATTATAATCATGGCTAAGGAACCTGATAGGAATGGTGTAGTAACGAGATTTTATTTAAGCATAAATTTTAAAACACCATAGTTTTCACATAAGTGACAGGTGAAGGTTAGTTATTGTGGCACGCCCTTAGGATTAATAGTAGGAAAGGTTTGGAAGGAGATGGTATAGAAGGGGTGTCACACCTCATGCGCGTCAACAGCACGCAAAACTCCTCAGCGCGCGCGTTCCTTCCACGCAACCATCAGCCACGTCCAATGCTTTCCTCTGCATGGGTCTCGCATTTACGATGCCAGCCTGCCTTCTTCTCCACGTGTGACAGATGTTCACCACGGACCCCAGCTCTCTTTTTCTGCCAGCGCCCTTCCTTTTCTCCGCTTGCGACACGTGGAAATTTAGTCCACTTCCTCTAACCCAGCTTTAACACGTGTCTGAGGATGTTGGATCTGAATTTCTTCCCCAAAGATCAGAGCAAATTACCAGATTTCTTCTCCAAATCATATATACGATTTCTCCTAATTTATGTGTAATTTTATTTTGTTTTCCTTTCGTTTGTAATTTTTTATTTTTATTATCTATTTCTTTATTTGATAGGTAACCTCTGAACACTATAAATAGAGGGATTAGCCTAAGGTTTTTAAAAAGCTTTTAATATTCAGTTTTCTGTCACCTTGCTATCACTCTCATATTTTCTCTCTAGAACTTGTGAGAATGTTTTACAAGCTAGGCTAGAATTTTCTTGGTGAGGTTAGAGATAAACTTTTGTTAGTGACCTAATTCAGACTTTTGATTCGTTGTGCTGTAATGTTCAATATCTGAATGAATTAAATCTCATCTATCTTTCTTTTACTTTTCAAAATATTGTGTGCCAATTTTTATATAAGTTCAGTCATGCTTTTCTTATGTAATTCTGTCATGCACTATTTTGTTATTCAAATTATTTTGCAAATTATCTTTTACTGCAATATTGTCAAATTGATATATTGTCGATTTTGGATAAGTTATAATAATAATATTTTTGGAGTCAACATAGAAATTTAATTTATTCGATTCTTTTATTTTGTGAATCAAAACTTGAATTGGTGAACGAAACATTAAGGATTCTTGACCCTTACCGTTTTTATTACTGAATTTCTTTCACACAAATCTTATCTCCTTTTTATTTGCAACAAAGTCTACAAAAACTATTCTTTTTCTTTAATTCACTTGTTATTTATTTTTCTCTAATGCTCTTATTTTGTTAATCTTTCTTGTCTATTTTGTTACCTCTCTGTGGATACGACCGCCCTTCTGTGCTACATTGACCACTTGTGAACATCACTTTTGGGCGTTAATCATCTTCCGTTATCCGATACGAGAGAATGTGGTACACCGAATCGGCAGATTATGTTGTTCCATATGAAGTTTGTACACTTTTCCTCCGATATCGTCGTCAGTGGCTCAGCTTCAACCCACTTCGTAAAGTAGTCGATAGCTATAATGGTGAACTTGTATCCCTCAGGGGTCTTGTGTAATGGGCCAATAAGATCAATCCCCCATTTAGCAAAAGGCCAAGGAGAGAATGTCGACGTTAGATCTTCTGAATCCAGTCGAGGGATGGGGGGTATGTTTGGCAGCCTTCACATTTATTTGCATATCCGGCTGCTTCCTTCTTGAGGTTAGGCCAGTAGTACCCCTGCCTCAGTACCTTATAAGCTAGGGACTGCCCCATGCATGGTTTCCACATATCTCGTCATGTACTTCTAAGAGCACCCTCTTTGCTTCTTCTTCATCAAGGCACCTAAGTAGGGGCGTCGAGAATCCCCTTCGATAGAGAGTATCGTCATACATGGTGAATCTTGACGCCTACTATCTCAACTTTTTTACTTGTTGTTTATCCTCTGGGAGTTCATCCTTGACCAAATATCTGATGATTAGGTCCTTCCAGCTCAGCTGGCGATTCATCGACATGACTTCAGGCTTTCCCTCGATGGAAGGGACTTTTAAAACTTCCACGGGTACTAGCTTCAATAGCTCGGCATCCTTTGAGGTGGCTAGCCTGGCAAGGGCGTCAGCGTTGCTATTTTCTGCCCTTGACACTTGCAGTATGTCGTAGGCCGTGAGTTTTCCTAAGGCCTCTTTAACCTTCTCAAGGTAGGCTTCCATCTTTTCATCCCTGGTTCGATATTCACCTTTCACCTGGTTCACAACAGCTGTGAATCGCTGAAGATGTCTATAGCCTCCACTTTTAGGTGTTCTGCCAATCGGAGTCCGGCCAGTAACGTTTCATATTCTGCTTCATTATTAGATGCGGGGAATTCAAACCTGACGGTTGAGGTTATTTTGTGACCCTCTGGAGTATGTAATACCAACCCTGCTCCACTGTCGTTGTCATTGGGGCTTCCATCGACATAAACTTTCCATCTAAGTGGCCCGCCAACAACCTCTGCTTCATCTGGCAGCCCCGTGAACTCGGCAACAAAGTCCGCCAAGGCTTGGCCCTTGATGGCAATCCGCGGCTTGTAGTCAATATCGAATTGGCTGAGCTTTATGGACCATTTAAGGAGTCTTCCAAAAGCGTTGGGCTTTTGTAGTACCTGCCTAAAAGGATGGTTTATCAAAACCTGAATGCTATGGGCCTAGAAATAGTGGCGTAGCTTTCTCAACGTCACCACTAGCGCGAGCGTGAGCTTTTCCATCTACGGATACCTTGTCTCTGCGTTGAGGAGGCGTTTGCTAGTGTAATACACCGGCAGCTGCACCTTATTCTCTTCGCGGACCAACACCGAACTAATGGCGTGTTCTGAGACCGCCAGATATAGGCTCAGCACCTCTCCGGCCGTAGGTTTGGACAGTAGGGGTGGCTTCCCAAGGTGCTCCTTCAATTGTTGGAACGCGTGTTCGCACTCCTCTGTCCATTGAAATGGCTTGCTTCCTCTCAGAGTGTCAAAGAACGGTATGCACTTATTTGTAGATTTCGAAATGAACCTGTTAAGTGCGGTAATACAACCTGTTAGCTTCTGGACCTCTTTTGATTTTCTTGGCGATTTCATGTCGAGGAGCGCCTGTACCTTCTTCGGGTTAGCCCTGATTCCTCGACTACTCACCATAAAACTTAAGAATTTTCCTGATTTGACCCCGAAAACACACTTACGGGGATTCAGCTTCATCCTATACATCCACAAGACGTCGAACATTCCCTTAAGGTCCTCTACATGGTCTTCAGACTTCTTACTCTTTACCAACATATCATCCACATATACCTCCATTGTTTTACCTATCTGGTCTGTGAACATCCTAGTGACCAGGCGTTGATATGTTACTCTCGCATTTTTTAGGCCAAAGGGCATGACCTTGTAGCAATGCAGGCCCCTGTGAGTGATGAACGATATGTGTTCTTCGTCACGATGAAACATCGGTATCTAGTTATAGCCAGAATACGCGTCCATAAAACTCAGGAGTTCATGCCCTGCCATGGCGTCGACCAGTTGATCTATCCTCGGGAGCGGAAAGCTATCCTTTGGACAGGCTTTGTTTAGGTCGCTGAAGTCGACACAAGTCTGCCACCGTCCGCTGGGTTTTAATACCAGTACTAGGTTCAAAACCCACTCGGGGTACAGAACTTCCCGGATGAAGTTTTTTCTTATTAATTTGTCGACCTCCTCCCGTAGAGCCTCTCTCGGCATTCATTGGTCGATGCTTTTGCCTATTAGGGGGATACTTCTCATCTATGTTGAGCATGTGGCTCATTCTGTCCGGGCTTATCCCTTCCATGTCCTCATGGCGCCAAGCAAACACGTCAGGGTTGCTCTTGAGGAATGCTATCAGCCTTTCCCGGCTATGTCCAATTCTCAGTTTTCTTGTTGGCTCCTTTTCATCAATGGGGATCTCGATCAATTCCTCGACCGGTCCCGTTCCCGTCTCTTCATCTAAGAGTTTTGGATCTAAGTCAAACTCCTCTGCTTTGGTCACCACCACCCTCATCTCTCTTTTCGCCTGCCCTGGCTCGGCATATTGACGGACTGTCTCTGAGTATGTGAGTCTCGACTCGTACTGGTTTCCCCTGACTCTTCCAATTCCGCTGGGGGTCAAAAAATTCATCATTTTATGATAGATCAACGTGACTGCTTTCAATGCTCTCAGCGTCGGTCGTCCTATGACTGTGTTATACTGGTCACCTCCCTTCACCACCAAGAACCGTGACATAACGGTCGAGGTGTGTGGTCGGTCACCAACTGTCATTGGTAGTTCTATCATTCCCTCGGGAACGACGCAATCCCTGGTGAAGCTATACAAGGGTTGCGTATTATTCTGTAGTCTCGCTCGAGGGATCCCCATCTTATCAAGGCAATTGGCGTACAAAATGTCTACCGAGTTGCTGTTGTCCACTAGGAAGCGGCAGACGGTGTGGTTACCGATCATGGCCTCTACTATTAGAGCATCACTTTGGGGTGCACCCCGTTTACGTCCGCCTCTGAAAACGTTATCTCGGCCTTTTCATATCTTGCGGCCTTTACCTTTCTACCGGACACACTCATGACTTTCACGCCCCGAAGCCGGGGTTGGTGACGCTGTCGCTCGATTAGGAGTTAAACATTTATTAATTAAAACTAACAGTGAAATATTAAAGAAATCTCTAAACTAGCCCTACTATTTTACCGAAAATAAATTACAAGAACATCTCAAGAGGTTAAAACTCCTGCCTCTCACATCATTCAGGGTTTCACCCACAGGATCTACCTACAAGATCTTCAGTATTGTACATACATGAACATGTAAATAACATTACAAACATCAACCACAGCTAGATATCCAAATATCAGAGTTTACAGAATTTACAAATTCTTACATTCGTACACTAGGAGGATGAACACAATCCTCTCTTAATCGGATGGTAGCAACTCAGCTACTCCGCACTGCTCCTAGAGTCGCCTGGGAGGGATTTAACATTTATAAAATAATAAAAGGTGAGCGAAAGGCCCAGTAGGATATATTTTGAAATAACTTTATAAATAAATAAATGAGTAAGTAAGTAAATAAATAAATAAACGAATAATAAGGCATTCAGTTCCAACACAACAGCCGGAACCTCACATCCTTTTTTTGAAAGGAATATAACTAAAAATCTCCGTATTACAGGCATCAGCAAGTAATTTATAATATGATAAATTACTTACACAACCACATGAACAAACCTAATCACCCCCGGGCCAGGTTTCGGGTTTTGTCCCCAAGGATGCACTCTCCACATCCTATCTAGGCCATCAGCCGATTTACCGATTCACAAGATCTCTTGTCATAAGAAATCATTCATTAAACTTTATGAACAGTTCATTTTAATTACAATAGCTAAAATTGAAGCTATTGTTTTTAAACATGCTTTTCTTTCGCAAACATGCCCTTCTTTAAAACATTTGCAAGGCCAAAACTCTTTAAAAATAGGCTCACAAAGAAAGGGGTAAGGAATCCTACCTCGTAGATATCAAACCTGTGGCTAGCGTTACTTTATTCCGGCTTTCGCTTTCTCAAATCTCTCAATCTGAGTCCTCAGCTAGCACTGCTACAAAACAACGCTTTAGGACCCAATTCTCATTCCTAAAGTAATTAAATCTCAATTATATCCTTTGATTTCCTATTAGTGTGCCATAACTCAATTACCGGCTGCACAAACCATTTCATGTTTCAAATCATCATTCTAAGGGTTTTAAATCTCAAAACATGGATTAAAGAAGCTAATCCATTCCCTCTAGGTCCCCAAATGAAGCTAATTCAGGTCCTCCTCAAAAACTGAGGTCAAAACAGGGCTTTTCAATAAAAACAGGGTCAAACCTCAGTGTACACCAGTCGACTAGTGATAATGCAGTGCAACACCATCGGTCGACCGGTGGTGTGTACTTCGGTCGATCGGTATTTGCAACGACATTTTAAATTTATTTGCGACGACAATGTCATCACAAATAAGTCTGATCTATTATACCCTAATTTCTTCCTCATCATCTTCCTCTAATTTCAGTCTCTCTTTCTCTAACTTTCTCCGCCTCTTCTTCTCCTCACCGCTGCCGCCGCCACGCCCCCTCCGTTCTCTCTCTCCCCTTATCTCTCTTCCCTTATTTCTCTCACTCTTCCCTTTTCTCTCTCTCTCTTTCGATCCCCTCCTTCTTGTTCCCATCTCTGGCCACCCGTCCCACTGCCCTGCTCCCGCCGGCCTGCCCCTGCCGGCCCTCCCCCGCCCCTGCTTCTTCTCATTTGAGGTTAGTTTTTTTATTTTTTTTTCTTTTTATAAATTTTGTTTTTGTTGTTATTTGCATTGATTCAAAGAATGTTAAGGATTTTTGTTAGGGATTGTTGTTACTTGCCAAGTAAATGGAAGAAGGAAATAGAAAATAAAAATTGTTATGAATTTTTGTTCGAGTTTAGTCATTTTTTATGGTTCTGAGAATTTAATTGATCAAGAATTGTGTCTATATGTTACTCTAGATGTTAATAAAATGTTAATTTTGGTGTTTGAAAATTATGTTCGATGTTTTATTTTGGTGTAGGCGTTTGATTTTTCACCTCCGTCACTGTTTGCACGGTTCCTCTGACGTAATCCTGCTATTTTCATCCCCCGTTTAGTGGGTTTGAACTTTGTAAGTTTTTTATACTAATTTAGTTTAAAATTATTGTAGTTTTTGGTTGTATGAATTCAAGATTATGATGAGAATATTTGAATTATGATTTTCTTATATTGTTGAAATTTAGTATATGTTTATGATTTTTGTTCTGGGTGGCACATCTTGCAACTATGGTGTGCCAAAATTTTTTATGTTGTTGTTTATAGTTCAAATGCCGATTGACAAAAGTTGGACTTATTTGAGGAACCGATTGTTGGGTGAATATTGGAATGGGTTATCTGCTTTTATTGACGTCGCCAAAAATTATGCAACTTCAATTGGCCATAGCAGTTGCCCTTGTGTGAAATGTAGAAACCATGAAATACATCTAGTAGAAACTGTGAAAGCGCATATACATCGATTTGGTTTTGATCCATTGTATAATACATGGATCCACCATGGTGAAGTAGAAGCGGTTTCAGGTGTCGAACCAATAGTTAATCAACGAGCAGACGAGATGTTTGTAGTCTTAGAAGACGTTGCTGGGATTAATGATGACAATAAATGTTGGATGAGACGCATGTGGATCTAGAAGATGCACAGTACGCTGAATTTAAGGATCTACTTTCTGAGCTCCAGGTGGGATTGTATCCGGGCTGCACTAAGTATTCGTCTTTAAATTTCTTAGTGAAGTTTATGCATTTAAAAGTGTTATACAAGTGGACTAATGAGTGTATGGATGCTCTGTTAAATCTATTGAAAGATGCATTCCTGGATGTGAAGTTACCTTCTTCTCATTATGAGTCGAAGAAGCTCATGAGTAAACTTAGACTGGGTTACGAAACAATTCATGTCTGCAAGTACGATTGTGCTTTGTTTTGGAAGGAGAACGCTGATCTACAAACGTGTCCCATATGTAAAACATCCCGTTGGAAGAAAAAAAAAGACAAATGGTACTAAACAAGTGCCGTGGAAAGTACTACGTTATTTCCCGTTAACAGATCAGTTGAAGCGTCTGTACGGTTCTTGTCACACAGCTAAAGATATGACGTGACACCAGCACGGGCGTTCAAATGATGAGGATTTAATGCGTCATCCAGTCGATAGTAATGAATGGAAGGAGGTAGATGAAAAGTATCCTGAGTTTTCACGTGAGTTGAGAAATGTTCGCTTGGGGTTAGCCGCTGATGGTTTCAATCCTTTCGGGAACATGAGCCTCTCATACAGTATGCGACCCGTGGTTTTAACGACCTACAATTTACCTCTGTGGTTATGCACTAAGGATCCTTATAAGATGTTGACATTGTTGATTCCTGGCCCAAATGCACCCAGAAAGGATATGGATGTCTTTTTAAGGCCCCTTGTGGATGAGCTAAAAGATTTGTGGAATGAAGGAGTAATTGTACGTGACGCAGTTTTGAATACATCATTTCAGATACGAGCTATGTTGCTTATGACAGTTAATGATTTTCCTGCTCGTAGTAGTTTATCTGGATGGAGTGGTCAGGGCTATTTAGCATGCCCAACTTGCAACGATTCAACCCCTTCAAATAGGATAACAAGTAAGACTTGTTTTGTTGGCCATCGGCAATGGCTTCCTATTAAACATGGAATGAGAAAAAATAAAAAGTTTGATGGTAAGGTTGAGAAACGACCTCCAC
>NW_010361936.1:139730-153252 GCF_000414095.1 Morus notabilis | reverse complement strand
GAGTTGCCTTATTGGAAGTCATTATCATTACGTCACAACTTAGATGTCATGCATATTAAGAAGAATGTATGCGACAGCTTATTGGGCACAATTCTAGACATTGACGGAAAAAGTAAGGATACGGACAAGGCGAGAATCGATCTGCAACATATGGGGGTGTGCCAGGAGTTGTATTTGACAAAGATGGTGATTGTTGGATGAAACCACATGCGTCTTATACATTATCTTTAGACGACGGTAAAAAGTTTTGTGACTTTTTAAAATCAGTAAGGTTTCCTGATGGATTTGCTTCAAATTTAAAGAAAAACGTGATCAAAGGGAAGAATAAAATTATGGGGCTAAAATCACGTGACTGTCACATCATAATGCAGCGATTATTGCCAACAGGGATACAACCATTCATGAAGAAAGAGATCGTTGATGCAATAACAGAATTAAGTAATTTTTTCGAGTTAATATGCTCAAGGATATTGCAAAAAAGTGATTTAGAGAAAGCTCAACAAGATATTGTGCTTATTTTATGCAAGTTAGAAATAATTTTTCTTCTTGCCTTTTTTGACATAATGGTACATTTAGTTATACACTTGCCTGAAGAAGCCATTCAAGGAGGACCAGTTCACTTAAGATGGATGTATCCGTTTGAACATTTTCTTGGATCGTTAAAGAAATATGTCAAGAATCGTGCATGTCCTGAGGGTTTGATTGCTGAGGCATACATTGTGAACGAAGCTCTGACGTTTTGTTCATTGTATTTAACTGGAGTTGAAACACGGTTTAACCGACTAGCTAGAAATTGGGTAGACGATGAAGACCGTACTGTTAAAAAGATTTCTGTATTCAAAACTCGCTGTCGGCCAATTAGGAAGATGATCCCCTTCAATTTGGATACTAATTTGCGAGAGAAAGCTGAGTGGTACGTACTACAGAACTGTCCAGAAAGTCAGCAATTCATTGAGTAAGTACTACTTTCAGTTTTCTTACTTAATTGTTCATTGATTGTGTCGCATACAATCGTGTCCCTTACTTTCTTCTCTGTTAAACAGTGACCATAAGAGGGAGATTGATGACGGCAGTTGAACCATACCATTGGATGAAATTCAATCGAAAGAGTTTCTAAAATGGTTTAAGAATAAGGTACATTTATAATTAATTTGCATTAACATTGTTAAGTCATTAAAAATTTTGTTTTAAAAAGAATTCATGTCTCCTTACAGATTTTCAATATTCGACAGTAGAATGACCCAGAAGCGAATGATCAAATACTTTCGCTTTCAAGTGGTTCAAGCTTCTCATGTCGAAGTTATCCTGGTTGGGTGGTGAACGGTGTCAAGTTTCTGATACGCAATCGGGATATGAATTGAAGTACTCAAAATAGTGGTTTTTGTGTTCGCCGACCTGATAACCTAACGTATTATGGAGTTTTGGAGGATATTTTTGAACTGTCCTACTTGAACGATAATTCTGTTGTGCTTTTTAAATGTCTGTGGTTTGACACTCGTCCGGGGAAGAAAAGGATTCAGCACTACAAAAATAGAATAACTCTTTTTGTTAAAGACACGTGGTACGAAAATGAACCTTTCATACTTGCATCTCAAGCAGAGCAAGTTTTTTTACGTAGACGATTTATTTAATGGTCCAAACTGGAAGGTTGTAGAACACTTCAGACATCGACATATTTGGGACATTCCAGAAACTGACATTGATGACGTGATGATAGTCTAGGATACAGAGTCTACAAATATTGAGTTAATAGTTGAACTACTAGAGATTAACTCATTTGTATTGAATCGACATGATGTATCATCTAATGTTGTCACCTCCGATGTTGATGCAATTATGAAAGATAAGTCTCCCGTAGTTGATGATTTTATTAATAACGAGGATGATGAAACTTTAGAGGAGTACGTTGAGGAGGAAGTCATCGAATCTGAAGACGATGATGACATAAATGATGATGGGGACAATTAACAATGTAGCAGCGATGATGAGTAGAACAGCATAATAGTAATATTTGTCCTTTTTCTCAGCTTTTGTTTTAATATTATGATCTTCTGTGAATTTATAAATATTGTTATTAATATGAATTTGTTCACAGGCATTGATGGCTGGTCAGGTAGTGACTTGCGCTGGCTCTTCAGGGGGAGCGCAACCTCCTCCCGGTCCTTACAGAGTCCCCGCATTCTGTGAGTCTGGTATGTTATTCTGACTTTTTTCTCGTTCTATCATATAGTAAATAAATGTAGTAGTACATGTTGATTTGAAATGCTTACATATGCTTACAGCACCTGAATCTCAACAACGTAGAGGTCGAGGTGGGGCGAAAGGTTATGAAATCGCCCAAAAGGTCCTTCAAGAAGGAAAAATCACAGTGGAATTTGATGAGGCGGGAGGTACTTGGAAGGCGCTTGGTAAATATGGTGCCTGGTTTGAAAGTGCAGTTGGTATTCATACTAGGGACATATGCGAGCCCTTCCACGATGCTTGGAAGGACATTAGCGACATGGACAAAAGGACAATTCAGAACCGGATGCTGGTACTTTTTTTATGCAATTAATTGTATAGTTTATACTAAAGTTAACAATGCGTTTTAACGATGTGAAACTGTTTTGCAAAGACTGTTTTAACATGGACTACAACTATAAGAACGGTATTCTGAGGTCCGTTGTTGATAGGGAGGCAGCAAAGTACTACAAGGATTGGAAAAGTTCCCTACACTGCACCGCCACTTCAAACGCTATGGTAGAGAAAGTCTCCCGAGTAACATAAGGAATCAACGTCATTGGGATTGTTGTTGCGATAGGTTCTCCGGCGACAAATTTCAAGGAATTATAGATTTGTTAGAACTTGATGGTTTTTTATACATAATTTCAAGTAACTATTACTTATTATAGTTAATTATAAACATAAAATATCAGAAACAAATAAAACTAATCATAGCAACCAAAAGTATCCAAGCTTACATGGTCGGGTATCGTACTCTCAGCATCGTAATAAGAAGGTTAGTAGTTATTTTTGGACTTCATTATCGTATTTATATGTTTGTAATGATTGTTCTGGGTGGTACATCTTGCAGCTATGGTATGCCGAAATCTTTTAAAATTATTTTTTTACAAGTTTTGATTTTTGGATCATATGAAAAATAAGTCGTTATGCTGCCAAAATTTAGTTAGAATTTAAGAATTTTAACAAATGTAATTTATTTGACAGTTTAGTATGGAGACCCAAGAGCTGATGTCTGCCATAGTCAATTAGGCGGACATGCATCGTCGCGGGGCCTCTTGGGTTAATCCCCAAGCCGAACAGACTTTTGTAAGTATTTTTTCTTTTCATATTAAATTTTTTTACACTGAAATAGTGGTTCTATAAGACGTAAAATAATTATAATGTCTTATATTATGTAGAACACCCTGGAGGAGGAGAGACAAACGCAAATAACACAGTCTACTTCAAGCTCGACTAGACCCGCCTTTGATGAGCATGGGGTTTTGGAGCAAGTTCTTGGCATGCGTACAGGACATAAGATAGGAGTTGGTCCGACGCTCTCCCAAAAGCATTACTCTGGGGCTTCTCCTTCATCTGCTGGTTCATACTCGGATGCAACATCATCGGCTCAACCTGGCCCACGTGTGAGTCGTTATTTAAAGAAAACGTACTAGGAACAAGTTAAGATATATAACAATCAGGTGAAGGTGTTAGAGTTGATGGCTAAATTGCAGCCAAACATCTAATTACCTACGATTGATCATCCATAACCAGTTGACCTAGACGCTCGACGCTCTTCTGCATCCTTCAGATGATGACAGTTCTGATGATGATTCAGCTGTTGGCGATGCTGCAAACTTAGACGATTAGTTCCATTATATATACTATTTTATTTTTCACTTTATTTAGACTTTTATAATTTTTTAAACATTATGTTTGCACTTCATTAGATTTACTGTTTTTAATATTAATTTATATTTCACTTTTAATGTATCTTAATAAATTATATTCAATATGTAAAATAATAATTTTTAATTAAAATTATTAAAAATTAATTAATTGCCATTTTTTAAAAATTTAAAAAAAAATTTTATTTCGGGTTTTTGCGACGACTTTTTTAGATTTGTCGTCGCAAAAAAATAAGGTTATTTGCGACGATAATTTGAAATGTTGTCGCTAAAAATTATAATATCACTAGAATTTTACAATGGCGTATTAGCAACGCTTGTCGTCGCAAAAACATGATGTCGTCGCAAAAGTATTTGCGACGATACTATGTCGTCGCAAAAAAAGTTTTTACGACTAATTAGTTGCGACAACAAATCTGCGTCGTAAAAATAGTTATTTGCGACGACATGCGGTTTTTTGCGATGACTTTTTGTCGTCATAAAAACGCCTTTTCCTTGTAGTGAGCTACTTGCAATGAAGAAACTTGACAGAGGGCTTCTAGTAAGCAAAAGGATGATTAGTTTATTGTACTACAAGAAATGAGGGTATTAGCAAGGACACTTATAGCTAAGAAAAACTTCCTTGCTGTCACATATTAGCGGCGAAAAATTAAAAATGTATTAATCAGATAGGAAAAAAAATTCCTCGCTATAAGTCAGATACAGTGGCGAAACCTGTATTAAGTAAATTAGGTTCAGGTATTAATACTATTATCTTCTCAGAATTTCGTCACTTCTTCTGCCTTTATTAAGTAGATTAGATCCTGGACACACACACACACACACACACACACACACACATATATATATATATATATATATATATATTTATTTATTTATTTATTTATTTATTTATTTATTTATTTATTTTCTGCTGCAATGGGAAATCAATATTACCTCCCCTTGTTCAGTATTGTCCTCTTTGTTTTAGTCGAACTATTTTAATAAAAGGATAGTTATGATTAAGGAGGTCAATAATAGAAATTTAATATTATAAAAGGAAAAAGTTTTAAACTTTTCCCCAAAATTAATTACCTTTTCAGCAAGTCACATTGCTCAGCATTATGTCAAATGTGGTTTGGAAGTACCGAGTACAATGAAATCCGTATAAATTAATCTTTTGTTTGTCCCGAAATGGAAAGCTTGTTGATTGTTACAATTTGAACATATCTATGTCTACTAGTTTATATATTAAGATCTCATATCTTCCTATACAAGGACACAGGATAAAAATTATATTAACTATAGGTGTCTTTTCTTTGAGAACTTGATACAAAATACAATTTGCTGGCGTTTTTATTCAAACTAATAACCACATTCATGAACATGTATTTTATTGTAGGTTGGATGCAAATTGCTCATGAAGAAGAAGAAAACCGATAGGCTCAATGCTCTAGTGCCCAGCAAATTCATTGATTCTTGTGTTATCATCCAGATTACCGCAAAAATGAGAAACTTTTTATGCATATTGTAGTCTTGGATCTGCAAACACAGTTTTACAGCTCATCGCTTGATTCCGTCTGTATCGCCATGCTCAGATCTGCAAATATGTTCCCTAAACTTTATTTCAACACGTTCATAAGATTAAAACCCTAATATTCTAACATTAAAGCTCAGCATTTAATCATATAAATCATCAAAATCTTATATCAAAACACTAACTAGGGTTTGTTGAAACAATACCAAACCATCAATTTAAATTCAATTACGTGATATCATGATCTACCATAACGGAAATCCTAATTATTGCAAGAACGTGAAATGAAAAGAACAAAACTTCAAGGCATAAATCTCCATAGAAAAAGTCATCACCACAAATTTTAGATTTTAAAAGAAGAATTAAAGACAAACATGGAATCAAAGACATGCAAATCCTAATTTTTGTGCAGGCTATTATGTATGGCATTCTAAATAATTAGGTGTGATTGTGATCTTTTGTTTTCTTTTTATTGATTTAATGACAATTGTTTATTTTTAAGTGAGTGACATAAATAATATTTTTTAACATCTTGAATAGTATTTCTTATTTTTTCTCAAGAATTAAACTATATCATGCAAATCCTAATCTTTTAATCGTGCAAAATATAAGATCGTATCATACATTCATCATCAAAGAAACGTCTATCATAAGCAACCATAATAAAAACCACAACCTTATATTAGAATACAAGATAATAAAATTCCTACCTTCATAATATTCTTGGCTTTGGAAGAATCAGAGAGTGAGGAGGAGGCGAAGAAATAGTTTTTGGCTAAAGAGAGATTGTAGATAGACTAAGCAAAGGTGGCTATACAAGTTAGAGTTGTTCAGAGCTATAAGAGGAGATGTATATAGAGGCAAACGTTGAGAAAATTACTTATCCTACCCTTTTTTGCTATCTTTAAGATTATGCCACTCATAATATAATTTTCATTGTTTTTCATTTCAATGGCATAAATGATAGTTCATACTATGTTGTTTTGAGTAGTATTTTTTGTTTTCTCCCGGCTCCTCCTCTTTTTATTCTTCTTTTTGTCTTTTTCCGCCAATATGTCCGTGTGGTCTTTTGTATATACCACAATTATCTTCTTCTTCTTTTTTTTTCATTTTTTTCTTCTTTTTTTTTTCCTCCAATACGTCAGTAAGGTTAAATGAATTAGAAACCTAACCAGAGATTTAGTGTATATACCGCTTAAGCTTATCCTAAAATGTGGAATTTTATTTTATTTTTTTGCTTACGTTAGTTTCCAATTCTACGATATAACATATAATATTATAATGTATCGTATAGATAATAATATTATAAATTATGTGTTATTAGTAAATCATATAATAGATAATTTTATGGACATAGAGGTATCTTATATAGACACATACATAATATAAGAGAAAATTATAAATTCTACTTCGTTAAGTACCTAACTTACTAAAAGTAGTCTTTTTAAAAAATTCTAAGAAAAAATAAGGACTAAAGCGTAAATCAATTTAATGGTGGACTTACTAATAATTTCTTTAACAAATGAATTATAAATACGCAAGTTCAAAACTAATCCTAAGATTAAGAAGTAAAATTCACACATAATTAATCAACACAAACTTATTTTGTTAAAATAGTATTAATTCAAAATCAAGCAAAACGTTTTATAAAAGCGTGGAAGGAAAAAAGTGGATAATAAAAAATAGATTAAATATTGTCTAAGATTATTCAACTAAAAAAATAATGGCTATCGAGGAGATTAAATAAGAAAACTAATTAAATAACTTAAAATAGTGGGATAGGTTCAAGAAAAAAAAAATAAACAGTCACTTTTTATAGAAAATATATTTTGATGGGGCACATTTATAAAATTATATAAAATTAGTGGTGAAAATTAAATAGATAAAAAAGTGAGTAGGGGCACGGGCCCATAGGCCCCCATGTAGCTCTGTCCATACAAGTACTATAAAGCATAGTGACATGCACACCTTTTATCCGTGTTTTAATAATTATTTTAATATTTACTTATTAGTAAGTATCATTTTTAGTGTAAGATATTGATTAGACAATTGTAATAAATTGAATAGGTCACTAAAATTTTATGATAATTAATAAGATTAGATTTTTATCACGTCACGTTATTAAATTTTTATTTTTTGTGAATAACAACTTATGAAAACGTAACCATTAAAAACTCGTCTATAAATATAAACATAAATATATGAATGTATTATCTAAATCTATTATTTGTCAAAAGAAAAAAGGTGTGATATACCATTGTACTTTATCTATTTATTTTCTTTTTACATGGATTTATAAATCTAATTATGTTTCAATGAAAACTAATGTATATTCAAAATTGGTTGGACCAATATAAAAGATTTAGTGGTTACAACCGCAATTTAACAGTAATTTCCAATTTCACTCTGGTCTCTGCCATAAAATGAAGAGTTAGAAACCTTTCAAAATAGTTTAAAAATATATATAAAAGATTTAAAACACAGAATAGTTAAGATTATAAGGGCCACATAGAAATAAATTATCCGAATTAGTAACCATAAAATAAAGATGTATAACAAATAAAAATATATCACGTCTACCTATACGAATCCGGACGCTTTGGCTTAGTTTGTACAACGGCTTCGATCTTCTCCAACACTTCGGGTGTCAGCAAGGGGATAACGTCAATGGCTTTCATGTTCTCTTGAATCTTTTATGGAGGAAAATAGGAACTTAGTGGAGTGTACAAAGACAGACAATGTTGCTACAAAGATCACACAAATAATTGCTTGTGAATGTATTTCAGTCAGAGTGATATACAAGTAGGAGTGGAAATTTAGGTCGTGTTAATTTGTGTTGACCCAAATTTTCATGTTGAGTTCGAATCGATTCACATGTCACTTGTTTTATGAAAACGTCCCTCAGATATGTACTAATACGGCTAATATAAACAATTTAGTGTTATTTACTTATCCATTTTCTAACCTGAGACTCCTTGGAAGCACCAGTAATAACTGAAGAGACATTAGGGTTTGCAGCACACCATGCAATTGCAAGTTGAGATAATGGGACACCTAGTTCATCTGCAATCGGCTTCAGGCCATTCACCTTTTTCAGCACTGCATCCTCAATCAGTGACTTGTTAGCAAGATTCTGCATACCATAAAAACAGAAATTTAGGCCCCGTTTATTTCACCGATTCAAGTTTAGAATTCGAGTTTGCTACAGTAAAAAGCTCTTAAAAACAGTCACATCTAACTTTTTTGTTACAGTAAAAAGTTCTCACATAAAGTCACATCTCAACTCGAATCAGTGAACTAAACGAGCCATTAGTATTCACCAAGAATACGTAAACTGAATTATAATCAAGTTGTGAAAAGTATTCTTATCATAACATCTGAAGAAATACTGGATTCTATTCAAACATATACCATCATTGATCAATTATTTAGGGAGTCCCGTATTAACTTTTATAGGTAGTTTTTTTTTTTTTTTTTTTTAAACAAATAACTTATATCCCATTAAGCATAAATGTATCATGTACGTCGTAACAATATGACATGATAATTTTCTTGATTATCAAGCTTTATGTCCGTAAATCAATGGTTTGTTGGATTAAGTAGACAATTTAGTTGATTTGTTAAGAGCTTGACATAGAGTACATTAATTGATGGATTATTATTATCAAATTAATGAAACTATAAATATACGTGTATATAGGTTTGGAAATTAATATGAAAAGGGTCCAAAATTTTGGCCATTTTTTACATACTGAGATTATTGATTTAGACACAAACGAACCACAATGCAGAGGAGAGAATAGAGTTAAGATTATTACATTGTAATTTTGCAATGCTAATCGGCTGTCAGGTGGTATAACTCCCTTACTGTATTTTCCAGTGAACACTCCACAAGAAAGTGGACTCCAAGTAGTAAGCCCAGTCCCATAGTTGCTGTAGAGAGGGAGGTACTCAACCTCAACCTGCATATATCCATAAAATATACAAAACGACATATAATGAATCCTATTTCTGGATTAATTAAGCATATGCGTATATGTGTCTTTCTAAAAATTTGAATACAACGGTTTAAAAAACTTGCATTGATTATTAATACGTAAAATAGGTCTGCGTTATTATCGTCATCCCAAAAAAAAAAAAAAAAAAAAAAAGAAGTGGAATGGATGGAGGGAGAGAGTATAAAATTGTTGGTGATAAGTATGCAAGAAATTGTGTGGTTAACAGCCACATAGCAATTAAACTAATGTCTGTAGCTTTTAGATTTATAAAAAAATAATGGCAGAAGTTAAAAAAAGAATAAAAAACTGTTCTCCCAGAGCTAGCTGGGATGGTGTTGGCGGGCGGCCACAAGCGTCGTTATTGAGATTGGCAACAAAGAGGGCATCGAGGCTTGGTAGGGGAGGCCAGTGTGCAGTGAGAAAGAATGGGAAGAGAAGAAAAAGAAAAGAAAGTGAGGTTTTTTTTTCAATTTTATTTGTTTTTGTTTGTGATCTATCATTGATTAATCGCGGTCTATCACTTATTAATCGTATTACCACTGCTTAATTTTAGTTTATTACTGATTGACCGCAATCAATCGATCACTATTGACATGGTCTATCACCTAATGAGAAAATTGTTGAACTTGTTTAGTGTCTAAGTCTGCATTTTAACCTTTTACTTTTGATTAATACATTTTTAAATAATAGGGTCCTTTTATGCTACCGAGATACTTTTTTGTGGCACCATGCCGGAAGATACGATAATTTGTGAACCGTTAGAACTTGCAAACTCAAACGATAAAGTTGTAAACTCGAACAATAATTTGTGAAATTTTGAATTTTACAATAAATCGTTCGAGTTTGCAAGTTGTAACGTAAATTATTGTAAAATTTAAATTTAACAAATTATCATAACTTTTAAAACTTTATCGTTCGAGTTTGTAATTTTTAAAGTAAAATTTTACAAATTATCATATCTCCCAACATAGTGCTGGAAATATTTCCCCTGGTGGCATAAAAGAATCCTGAATAATATAATATTTGACTAAAGATGATATTAATTAAGAGTAAGACATAAAAATCTAGACTCATGCACTCCAAAAGAGTATTTGTCTCCTTTTCTCATCACTAATTCACGCAATCTTATATTATTAATTGATTAAAGGACTATTCTGTCTTTTTATATCTTAAAATTCATTAAAACAACCAATAGCATAATTTAAAAAAAAATCGACCATCTATTTAAAGAAAGAGTAAAATTGGCCATTTAACTCTATATCCTTAAATAAACAAGCTTTAAATAGAAGGGCGAATGTAGTAAATAGCATATTTATGAAACTAGATAAAATAAATAACATATTTTAAAATTATTCGAAGTAAATAACAGTTTACCGTGTGAATGTTTCATTTACGATTGGTAAAAAAATTTTATGTAAATTTTCTTCTTACAACTGATAAAAAGATTTATTTCACATAAATAAAGTTTTTTTTATCACGTAAATTATTTTTTATCAGTCGTGTTAGGACTTTGTAGTTGGCAATTTGTTGGCATTGGTTGTAAAAAAATTAAAAAAGGTACTATTGACAATTGGCATTTATGATGGAGATCAAAGATGATTTTAATATGAAAATTCTCCTGAATATGGAATGGCTTGTTGATTGGATCTAAATATAGAATATTTTGATGACGGAAATTAGAATTTTTGGCAAGGAAATTTCATAGAATATTTGGGAGATTTGATGCTATGGTTGACATTGCTGTTTCTTTGATTGATTCTAATTAGGAAAGAAATGTTGCTGATTGCTTTTTGGTGCTGAGATCATTAACGTGACAGTTAGGAGACTTTGAAAAGTGGGGTGTCTGAACGTATTGTTGTGGTGATAGGATTGAACGTGAAAAAATTAGTCTTTTGTATTGAGAGATAATACTTTTCAGATAGTGGGGGCTGTGCTTAATATTCTACGTGTTTTGAGAGAAACTTTCTAGAAAAAGTCTATGTATGTGAACTTTTGATTTGTGAGTACAAAAGTGTGTTCTTCAGGAGGAGGAGAATGTATTATTTTTAGGAGAAAGTATTCAAAGACGAGTGGTGTTCATTAGATAATATTTTTAAAAAGATTCTTCGCAACTGTGACATCGATAAAGAGAGAGTCTTTGAGTATGTAAAACCGTAGAGTATTTATAATCATTTCATCTTAATAGATTGTTTACTGTCTGAATGTGATCCCGCGGATGTAGGTTTACACACCAAACTGTGATACTACTTTATGGTATTATTTCCTTACTGCATTATTTTTTCCTACTTGATTAGTTATTCATTGTTGAATCTAAAATACAATTTATCACAAGTGTTATAGAAAATGTTATAACACTCTTTGTGATACCTACTAAAAAAAAACTTTTTAAATTGTAAATAAAACATTTATATGAGAAATTACTATTTACTTTAAATAATTTTAAAATATACTATTTACTTAATTTAATTTTATCAATATGTTATTTACTACAATTTTCATAAATAAAATCAAGGTTAGTAGAGTAGTAGTATCCTCCCTTTTTAGTATAGTAGTATCCTCAGTTCCATCAACTAGTGGCCGCAATTTAGATCCCACACCCTATTCAATCTAACGAACCCGTATTCTCATTTGCCCAAAAAATAAAAAAATAATGATAATCTCTTCTGGGCACACAAACTTTTTCGTTTTTTTTTTTTTTTTAAGAAGAAACAAAATCCTTAATTCCTTATTAAGGGAGAAAAGAGAAAATAAATAAATAAACAACATCGTGCAACAAAAGCACAAATTGGATCACAATTCACAAGCTTGTGCCATGAGTGCTGGCAACAACAATCACAACCCCCAGAATATATATTACCCATAAGTAGTTATTGTTGTCTAAGGGTAAAATTTAATTTGACTGTTGTAACATATTGAATAGTTAATTAAAAAAATTAATAATAATTAGTGATATTAGATTCTTATCATGTCATGTTATTAAATTTTTATATTTAATAGACAATTATGGTGGAAAGTAATCTATAATATGTTTAAAGAGTGATGCTCCAAAATCTAAAAAACATTTTCCACTTACATTTTTTTTTTTTTTTGGGTGTGTTTTTCCGTTTTCTTTCCCTTTTGTTCTACTCCAACCTGTTTTTTTTATCAAAATTTTTTACATGAGTTTTTTTTTTTTTTTTTTGTAGGACCTCCTTATGGTGGAGCTGGCTTTTAATTTTTAGATTTACTCAAAATTACATCATATTAAAAAAATATGCATAATAAATAATTTTTAATACGTAAAAATAGTGACTTTTAGATAATTTATTTTTTTACGAACTACAAGAGAAACTACCTTTTTATTTTTATTTTTATCATTTTCCTGTTTTTTCCATTTTCTTTAATTTTGTTCCAATATTTTTTTCCCAAATGGGATTTTAATTGTCATCCAATATCTCCTCACTTACACATCTTTTGTTTACTCGGCATTTGAAGTGGCAATTCGTGTCACATGTCGTTTTTTAATCGTTTCTTTTTAAATTTGTAGTCATCTCGAATACGACCCGTGACACGTAATTTTTTAAAAACTGCAAAACGAACACGACACGACCACTTTACGGGTTGACACGACACGAAAATGACCCGTGACGTGAAATTGACCCGTGAACCCGAAATTGACACGAAAATTATATATATATATATTTTATTTTTTACATATTAGAAACAACTTAAAATTCATAACACACTAAAATACAATAATATCCATCAGAATTAAGCAAATAATAGTATAAGATTTTGAATATAACTATTATGATATCACAAGTTCATAATAAAATTTAAAATATATATTTTTTAGTTTCTTACGAGTTTCGTGTCATATTCGGGTTAGGCGGATTCAACCCGAAATTAACCAGTATTTTTCGTGTCAATTTCAAGTCGACCCAATTCTACCCGAGTCTCTTTTTTTCTAAATCTTAACCCAAAAAGTTCGTGTCGTTTTCGAGTCGTATTGTCGTGTCGTGTCCCATATTATCGACCCTACTCGGCAACACTACTTTTAGGCATTTAGCTACTATGTTTCCATAAATATAATTCTCCAATTTACTCCTACTAAAATCATTTCTCTTATATATATATAT
>NW_010361936.1:79085-139707 GCF_000414095.1 Morus notabilis | reverse complement strand
GTCAAGTCCATCATAGTTGGCGATTGGAGACCAACAGCCACACTAACGACTAGTAAATATAATATTTATCAACAAATATCATATTTAGTCACAAATATTTTATTTATCTAAAAATCTAACCTCAATATGACCATATATACCTAAAAATACTTTATTTACTTAAAAATATGATGTCAACGTCGACGGCCGGTAAATATTATCTTTCTCAAAAATCTAACGTTTGACGCCGACAGTCAATAAATATAGTATTTATTAATATATATTATATTTATCTAAAAATATTATATTTATCCGAAATACAAAATTTTAAAAATAAACTAAAACCAAAAATTAATATGAAATATAGATTCTACATAAATACTGCATTTAATACCAACCATTGAAAAATCTAGATAAATCCTATATTTAAATACGGTATTTTTTTTTACAAATTAACTAATATTACAAATTAATCCCAAAAATCACCAAATCAGTACCAAATTAACTAAGCCTAACTCTGATCCCCAAATTAGCCCTAAATTTTGATTCCCAAACCCTTACCATGCCCAAATAGCCCCAAACTTCCACCCGCAGCCCACACCCCTTGCCCGCGGCATTGTTCCCGATAACAACCAAACCACCAACCAACAAAAAACAAGCTACAGAGATAGATAGAGCACCACTGCCATCTCGGAATCAGAACGTGGTCTCGGTCACCTGCGGGAGTGGTTCACGATAGCGGCGCCGTTTTCACTGGCCGGAATCGGGTTCGCTACGGCAAGAACTGGACAGACGATGAGGAGACAAACTTTGACGAGGAGATGGAAGGACGACAAGATCCGGCTATTGTTGTCTAAAATGGTGACCGTAAATCTGCAGACGGCGTCGCGAGGTCAGAGAGAGTGAGATCAGAGTCGATTTCGTCGGTCCTCCGTTGAGGATCTGTCGTCACGTTGTCGTCGGCATGAGATTTCATCGCCGCCACAGGAGCCGTCACCAGATAGAGAAAGCACGACGAAAGGAGAGGCAGAAATCGAGAAGATAGAGAGAGGGGATAACGATGAGGGAGAGAGGGAGATGAATGACAGATAGGGGGTTGGGCGGCAGAGAGAGGAGAGAGAAAGGGAAACAGAGTATGGGAGAGAGGAAGCTGTAACTTTGAGTTGAGCTAAACGGACTGGTCTTGAGTCTGTTTAGTCTGTTTGTAGGAGATTCATACTATCAGGTTCATAGTTTATTACAATATTTTTTATTACACATAAATTAAAAATAATACTAATTTTATAATTCTAATCTATTAATTAAACATTAATTTATACCTTAAATTATTTTTAAGTTAGGCCAGATTGGGCCGAAATATTTTTATTTTATTTTATTTTTATATTTTTTTTGTAAAAGTCAAGATCGACTCGGCCTGACTTTAAGATTGTGTTCGGCAGCCTTAAAAACTCAAAAAAAAAGTAACTTGAGTTTTAATTTTATTCAAATTCATGTTCTTTTAAGTTTGATCTTGAGTTTGAACTCAAGTTTAGGACTAAAACTCGAGTTTAAGTTTCTCCTTCAACTCGAGTTCAGAAACTTGAATTTAAATTAATAAACAATATTTTTTCTATTCTTAAAAATGCTATAACTTTTTCGTATTAATCTTGATTGAGATGATTTTTTTTATGCGTTGACAACGAAAAGACGAATAAAATCTCACTCATATACCCTATTAAAATTTTTCATCACCATTGAGTTTTTATTAAAATATTATCTAAATACAAATTCAAGTTTTGACTCACTCAAACACAAACTCAAAAAGATTTTTATCACAAACCTTAACTCAAATGTACACAACCAAACACAAACTCAAGTTACAACTTCAACTCAAATTATAACTCAAATTCAACTCAAAAACTACACTCAAATCACACTCTAAAAAAACATGCCCTAAATCTGTCAAGTTGGATTGATTTTTTCTTTTTAAAGTTGAGTCGGCCCGACCTAAATATTCCCTTTAACCGTTGCCTTAGTCAGCCTAAATTTTTAATTTTAAAAGGGTACATTCGAAAAGAAATAATTTATTTTAGAATCAAAATTCAAGATATGCAATAAATTATCAATATTTAAAAAAAATGATATTTTCTTCAATAGCATAATTAAATATGCTATATGATGCATTTTCTTTTTAATCTTCTATATGATTTTACCAACTTAACTTTTTTAATATGCTCTACATCATGTCTTCACGCACACACTCTCTCTCACACATAAGCGAACACACAAATATTAAACCAAAATACACGTTATGATTGAAATTGCATTTCAATTCATTTGATTTATTATTTACTTTTAGTTGTTTATTTTAAATGTTCCTTGTTAGCTTTCTGTTTTCGTAATCAAACTCTCACGAAAATAACTTTTATCAAGTGCACGACTACCTAAACAGTTGCTTTCATAATCAGTTTTTTTTTTTTTTTTCTTAATTATGGTCCTCATAACGGTTTTTTTGTAATTTCCTGGCCGAAATAATTTCTCTTAAATATGTATCTACCTAAAAATTATTTTCGTAACCCCTCTGATACTTTTTTTTTCCACACGCATAGCTAATTCAATGTCTAATTTGTCCCAATAAAAAGCTTTTCTTCCTTTCATATGTGTTTTATTTAAATTTTTTTTTACTAAATTAAACTCTTAAGAGAATAATAAATCAAAGAAAGAACCTAAAAGGCTAAAGAACTTTTATATCTTCATATCTAAAAAATGTAACAAACTGATTATGCATGCGAATACTAATATATATATAAATATTATCTTATGATTGAAAAAATAATATCCATATAGATAAATATTTAAATAACCATATAAATCACGCTCATAATATATTTTATACATATAAATTTATAGATGAAACCCACCAAATCCAATTTCTCGCGCACAAAAACTTCAAAATAGCAAAAGGAAAGAAATAAAAAACCAACTTAAACTAGGTCAAGTGGTTGAGTGTTTCAATGTGTGCGTCGAATCTTGATGGTTAATTCATTTTTTACACAGATAGAAGACATATGCCCCACACCTTAGCTAAAAAATGTAAAAAATACAAAATCCACCAAATCAAAGAAAATAAAACAAAACATTTCATTTAAAAAAAAGAAAGAAAAAGATAAAAGGATGAACCTTGTGCCTGGAAAGGAGATTATACTCTGGCTGCTCTACAATAGGCCCAACAAGATCGAGCCTCTCGGCAATCCCCCAGGCCTCAGTGATCTGCTGGGCTGACCACTCACTGGTCCCCCAATAGAAAGCCCATCCATTGTCAATCACATGGTTCATCGCCCTCACCGTCTCCTCGATCGGCGTCAAGCAGTCTGGGCGGTGGCAATAAACAACATCAACATACTCCATGTCGAGCCTCTTAAGCGAGGCCTTGGTCCCCTCGATTATATGCTTCCTAGAGAGGCCCTTGTCGTTTGGGCCTGTCCCGCCCCAGAAGATTTTGGTGGAGACGACGATGTCGGAGCGGCGCCAGCCCAGCTCCCGGATGGCCCGGCCCATAATCTCCTCGGCCCGGCCGTCGGAGTAGACCTCAGCATTGTCGAAGAAGTTGACGCCGTGGTCGCGGCAGCACTGGAGGAGGGATTTCGCCGCTTTGACATCCAGTTGGTTGCCGAAGCTCACCCATGCTCCGTACGAGAGTTGGCTCACTCTAAGACCTGATCTTCCCAGGTTCTTGTACTGCATTGTTGCCATTTTTAGAGAGAGAGAGAGAGAGAGAGAAGTACTCGAGATCAAAGGGAAGGGGAGTTGGAAGCGAGTTTCATCAATGAGGTGCGTTGTTTGAATTGAGGCTTATAAAGGAGGAGTAGGAATGTGGGATGGATTCTAAGCCATTGGATGCGTTGGTGGGGACCACATAGAAAACCATTATGGACATGACATCCTGCTATATTTTTCTTGCTAGATTTTTTTATGGAGATTTTTATGGTGGGACTAAAAAATAATGGACAAATTACTAATTTGTCCCCTCAACTATTGACTTTGTAACAAAATGACCTTTAATTTTAAAAATAACAAATTCTCTTCCTGATTAATTATTCGTTAGCACGCATTTATCTTTTCTGTCATCTCGGTTAAATTTTAAACGTTAAGTGACACATAAAAGTTGTTGAGGCATTTAATTTTTATTCTATTATAAAAGGACAATTTTGTCCATCCAAGCCAAGTCATTGACCGGTCAAACCCACCATTGACCGGGATGGGGTCGGCGGGATGCATGCCAAGTCTAAGATCTCGAAGTGAAGAACATTCATCCGGGGTCGATTTCTCCAAATGATGTCTGGTTCGCTAGAAAAGGTCCAAAATTCAAAATAGACGGAGGCGGTACATCGGAGCTCCTTCGACACCGATCGAGGAAGCAATCATGTGGGTTTTGCTCCACTCAGCGAGAAGAATATAATGGTACAACTTATTGGTGAAATAGAGGTCAGATGGCGTTGGAATTCAGTGCAGAGAAAAAATGGACCAAAACTTTAACTGACGCTTACAGGTGAACGGCGGCGAGATTCCGGTTCCAAAGGTTGTTGTTGGCGAGCTCCATAGGTGGTTGGCGTTTGGCGACGGCCGGAGGCCGGATAGTGGCGGCTCAAAGTGGCAGTGGAGCTTGGTTTTTCACGCGCAAAGAATGAAGAAAGAGAGAAAAAGAATGAGAGAGAGAGGGGAAGCGAGAATGAGAGGGAGAGAGGGGGAGAGGGAAATCATCATATGTTCATAGTGGTCTTGGGTTGGGCTTGGATGGGCAAAATCGTTATTTCATTGAAGAATAAAAATTAAATGTCTCAGCGACTTTCACGTGTCACTTAACGTTCAAAATTTAACCGAGATGACAGAAAAGGGAGACACATGCTAACGGCTAATTTTTCAGGGGGAAAATTTGTTATTTTTAAAATTTAGAGGGTATTTTGTTACAAGACTAATAGTTCAGGGGGGGACAAGTGTAATTTGTCCAAAAATAAATATTGGAGCTGTAAGACATGTGAGAGAAACTTTTTCCCCCATTTATTTTTAAGAGCCACTATGGTGAGACCTTTTAAAAAATTCACTTATAAAACACCTTATTTTGATCATTGGATTAAGTTTTGAATAGTTAGATCTACACCGATTCATATTAAAAATTTACAGCGTGCCACACTATAACGCCCTCTAGAATTAAATATATTTAATTATGTTAAATTGTGAATTATTAGTTACCTAATTGATTTTCACAATTAATCAAGAAACTTTAAATTATTTTCAATATTTATGATTTCACCCCAAAAGTTTTTGAAAATACACTTAAATTGTAATGCATTTTCCTTTTTCCATTTTTCCCTTTTTCCTTTTTTTCTTTTTTTTTCCTTTTCTTTTCTTTTTCCTTTTTTTTCATTTCTTCCTTTTCATTTCCTTCTTTTCCCTTCCATAGCTTTCCTCTCTCTCTCTCACTTTCTTTCTTTCTTTTCTTTTCTCTCTCTCTCCTTGGTTTCTCTCACGATAGAACAACTCCCTCTCTCTCTATCTTCCTTCACCACCGGCCACCACTCCCTCCTTCTCTCCGGCCACCTCTCTCTCTTTGGGTCTCTCTCTTTCTCTCTCTCTCTCTCTGTGGTTGGTTCTGCCGAAACATAAAACAAAAAGAAAAAAAAACATAGAAAATGGGAGAAATAGAGGGAATAAGACTCCATCAACTAATTTGAGATAAAACCCCTTGAAACTCATTCTTTGATTTGAATTTTAAACTTGAGAAAGTTTAATTTTGGTTGGATTTGAATAATTTTGAGTTAGGGTTTGGATTTGAACAATTGTTGTTAGAATTGAATTAAATTTGGGAGTTTTCAGTTATTGGACTTATTGAATTAATTGGAAACTGGTTTTGATAATTTCTAGAGAATTTATTTTAAAATTAAACTTGAGTTTCAGGTTTGGCATTTTTCCTATTTATGCCGGCATGCTGCCGAAATTTATTTAAAAACTTGTTTTTAAGCTGAAATTAAATAGGAAACCAAACCCATGAATTGAATTAAAATTTTTAAAGAACCCCCAAACTGAATTATAAAATTGTTTGTGAAACTTGGATTTGAGTCAAGGCACACTAATAGGAAACAATTAAACATTCTTTTTAGGAATGAGAAATATATCCTAAGATATTATTTTTGTGATAAAGCTAGTGGAGAAGATCGAGTATTAAAGCTGTAAGGAAAGCGGAGGGTAGGAGAACGAAAGGCTAGCCTAGGTTTGATATTCAAGAGGTAGGATATTCTTGTCTATATCCTTGTTAGCCTCACTTTAAATGGTTTTGGCCATTGAAAATGTTTTAGAACAAAACATGTTGAAAGAAAATTGTTTTAAAGGAAATAGCATGAATAATGCTATTAAGTTTTCCAATGATTTTGGAAATGAGATTTTAAAGAATATCATTTCTTAAAATGAAATATTTTAAGAAATGATATAACGCATGGTAGCCTCAGAGATCGGGATATAGGAATCGTATCCTTAGGGGCAGGTCCTGAAACCCGTATGGATCTACTTCTTGCTCAGTGGTGTTATGGCTTTACATATTTTCATTATACAGATGTTTTTCTACTACTACGTGAGTATTTCCTTTTTCTAAAAAGGATGATCGGTTCTGGGTATATGTCTTCAGACCGTGAGTACCTTTATTTATAATGTTTTATAAAATTATATCATACTGAACCTTCCGCTCACTTTTTCTTGTTTTAAATGTATTAAACCCCTCCAGGCGACGCGAGGAGTAGTGCAGAGTAAGTAACTACTACCAGTGAGGTGAACCCGTCTTCGAGAGGTGAATAATTGTATTTTTCTTTCCCTTTATTTCAAGACATGTACTAAATTATGGATTGCAAACTCAAATATTGCTGACTGTGGTTGATGTCTACATTTAATGTTGTTTATATTCATGTATGTTAAACCTGTGGAAATTTTTGACATGATACCAGGGGTGAGGATTTGAACTGGTTTGGTTGGAAATTCCACCACTCTTCTTGAAACTGAATTTCTCATAATTAGCGGGGCTTGTTTAGAAATACCTGAATGTTTTGGATTTGAAATTTAAATTTTTACACTGTTATTTGTTAATCACTTTTTTAAATAGGTTTAAATTTCTGAACAAGCATTCACGTCACTAACCCTTGTTTGGGGGCGTGACACGTACAGAACTGCTCCCTCTACATATTTGACAGCTAAAAAAGTAATTCAACAGTCAAAATAAAGTGTTTCACTAGTGAATTTTTTGTGTTTCACTAGTGAATTTTTTTAAGGGATCTCACCATAAAGAAAATCATATTTTTGTTTGATATGTTTTTGATTCGATACAATCACCGTTAGAAACATACGCGGTATTATAGAAAGACACTTTTTTTTCATACAAGGAGAAAATAAGAAAAATTAGGTAGATAAATGGTTTTGGCCACCACTTAATTAATTGGCCGAATTTTTCCTTATTTTTTTTTAGCTAAATCACTTTTTTTTTTGGTTGCTTTAAAGCGATTAATCACTGCTATACTATCAATTATGATTTATGAACGATAGACCAATAAATTTTTATTAAGCACTAACTGATGTAAGTAATAGCTAACCAAATTAATCAATAATAAACTAGAAATTACTCAATTTCTATTTCAGGAAATAGTCATTTTTCTAATTTAGCAAAACATAGGTCCATTTACAAAAGAAAATAAGAGTAAAATTAGAACACAACATATTGAAATTTTAAAATATGCTATCTATTTTTACTGTTTCAATTATGTTATTAACCAAAAACGATTTAACAAATTAGTCTAGGTTGACTTCACATCTCTACCCCAAATTATGAAACACGACTTTTTTCTTACATTGGTTTTCGTAAACAGTAAACTCGTGTCACTCTGAGATTATTTATCTATCTATCTATATCTATATTTATATCTTTATCAATATCTATCTATATCTATATCTATTTATGTATACTTTATATAAAAGTGTGAAGATGTGTTGTGGCCCTACTCCCATAGTTTTCCACTTCTTGTTCCCTCCTTTTTTTTCTTCTTTCTCCTATTTTTTGCTTTATTTTCAATTATTCATAGCTATCGGTGTATACCATATATAAAAGTAAAAAATATGTCTCAGTCCCAATCCCGTGATTTATAACTTTTTTTTTAATAGATAAATCTATTATCTATTATTACTTATTAAAAGACTCAAAGTGCTCCTTCTCAGAGTTAACCACTTGACAACCGTTCCTCTTCCTCCTTTTTTCCTTTTTTTTTCCTTCTTTACTTTTTTTAATCTTGTTAATCTTTTTCTTTTTAATATTTTGTGTGTTTTTTTAAATACTTTCTTTTTCTTATTTTCTTTTAATTAAAAAATCCTTCAAATATGTACCCACTCATTTTTTTATCAAAAACTCTTATATAACCTTAATTCTTTTTTTTTTTTCAGTTTTGAAAATTTCTCTTTTTCTCTTTTTTTCTTTTAACCTTTTTTCTATTTTTTCTTCCTTTCTTTTACTTATTGTTTTCTTTTCTCTTTTTTCCTTTTTCCCCTAGTATTATTTGACAGTTCATTTTTTTACCATATTTTTCTTTGAAGTACTTTTTCCCTCACTTTCTTTTAATTAAAATAATTACTTTCAAATGTCTCCCTACTTAAAATTCTTTTGATAAATAACTCTCATACAACTTCAATTCATTTTCGATTGATTTTTTTAAAATACTTTTTTCTTATCTTGCTCTAATTAATGGACTTGACTTGTAAGAATGTTACGTCTTTTGATGTGAGATCAAACTTACAAAATTATTTTCTATGTGCATAGCACATGGCTCAACTAGTATACATAAGGGCAAGTAAAGAGAGAAAAAAAGGAGAAGGTGTGTTTTGGTTCTACCTCTTCTTCTTCTTCTTCTTCTTCTTCTTTTCCTCTTTAATTTTATTTATTCACATCTATGTAGAGAAGTAAAAATGTGAGTTTTGTTCTTGGTCCCACAATTTGTCTCATTTTTCTTTTATCCTTATAATCTTAATCTTAATCTTCATTTTAATATATATATATATATATATAGGAATTATCTACAGTCCCTTCGAAGGGACTATCCCCTCCAACGTTATATGTGCAAGTGAAAACGTAACATTGTAGTTATTAACGTAAGATTGATATTTTTAACATATCATAATTACTGCATCTATTATGACCTACTATTACTTGCTGAACGAAAGCTCATTAAGTTTGTTCGTGTTGTAGGAAGCTTGGGTAAGGCATTGGCTCCCTGAAACTTATTGCTGAGCATGCAGAGAGGATGTAGCAGCGGAGTGTGGGCAAGTAGGTAGTGAATGTATCACGTGTTTTGGAAACATTGCTGAGCTTTCTGTGTATAAAGTAAATAATGTTTTATGAATATATATGAGTTATGTAACGAAAGTTGAGTTTACGAGATAGTGAGGCTATGCATAGCAACCTCAAGTCACAAGGTATGCTTAATGTATCTAAATGCTATAGCATTAATGGAATGCATAGCAAAATGCTATAGCATTAAGACGTATGAATGGTTGAAAAAAATTAGCCTGAATTTTTAAGAGGTTATAATTAGAAAGTAGTAGAGGATGAGTAATGCTAAGTAGGAACGTAGGATGATGATCAAAAGTTAGGATCATCACAGTTGGTATCAGAGTGACGGTTCTGCCACCCACCCACATTATGCTGAGCATCGGACTCTACAATGTCTAAGTAAGTTATTATTTCTTTTGAATTTAGAATTCAGTGTGTGAATTTTGTCCTTATAAGATATACGATATGGTTCGAACAAGACAAACTTGAGCGGTACCACGTGGGTTGCATAGAAGAAGTATCCGGGGTCCAGGAAGGGGAAGACATCCACATAGTCTACCTTCGATACAAGAAGCGAAACCTGTTCCTTTAGAGGTACCTCTGCAACCCCTACGACCTAATAGAATAGCTGAGCCACCCCCGATTGATAGGAAAGTGCAAGTAGCTATAATTAGAGACCCAATAGGATCTAGGGTTGCTGCAACAGCTGTTTTTGCACTTTATTAATGTAATCCACCTATGTATAATGGTCAGACTCACCCAACTAAGTTGTAATATTGGCTACACCGAATTGCATATTTGATGGTAAGGACACCAATCCCAACAATAGGATAGTTGTTACGGGCATGTAACATTCTGTTGAACAACATATAATATCCTAGTGACCGGTGTCCAACATCCAAGAGAAAAAGAAAGAAAAGAGAAAGAAAAGTTCTTTCATTTCCAGTTGCACATCATACTTGTGTTGATGTTCATAGAAGACTTGTGAGTTTAGTGATAACTATTTTCTC
Organism: Morus notabilis; assembly: GCF_000414095.1. Taxonomy (NCBI): domain Eukaryota; kingdom Viridiplantae; phylum Streptophyta; class Magnoliopsida; order Rosales; family Moraceae; genus Morus; species Morus notabilis. The sequence goes on along the minus strand of NW_010361936.1, from coordinate 129,384 downwards.
TGATTTCAAGTTTGCCCACACGCACGTTCTTTGTAGAATCAAGAAATTGATGAGGAAGATTCTTGGTGATCTAAGGAACTAGACCATTTTGATTGTTCGGGGTCAAAGAATTCAAGTTATCATCCTAATCCGTTGCTAGGTATAATTCATGTTCTAAATTAATTAGATTAATTTACTCGTTATAAATTAATATAATCTATAGCATTCCTAAAAGTCTTATGAATTACCGCGTTTCTGCATCCGAAATCGTTTCGAAAACAAAGAAGACATCCCATGACCTTCTCTCTCTCTCTCTCTTGGCGATTCGTTAATCGCCACCTTCTGGAGATCTCGAAATTGCACTTCTCATCCCCGACAACATGGTGAAGACATTGTACTCCTCGAGATCCATTGACGACGGCACTAAGATCTCAGACTTCTCTTTTTGTCTTGCATATTGACTCTGTCGAAGAAGAAGACTGTCGAGGAAGGTCTCAAGCACACGCTTTTGAAGAGGAAGGTATCGACTTCGCCAGTGGCAAGGGCTTCAACGGCCATTGATGGTTACTAGGAGAGAGGATGAGAGAAAGAGGTAGAGTAAGAGAGAGAAAAAGGGATTGAGAAAGAAAGAGAAAGGAATTCAAAGGTGTGAGAGAGAGAGAAAAAAAATGAACAAATAAATCAATGGCATTAAAAATCTTTTAATGGCATAAATAATAGGTAGTTGAAAAACAACGGTTAAACATGAAATTTTCTAAAAAATTAATACTTCTGCACAAAACCATGTGATATGTGCATAATTATTTATATTTTTCATTGAATTTTCTCATATTTTCCCTGTTTGATTATCAAAGTTTTAGAGTTTTTATTAGGTTTTTGTGTTTTGTAGCTGTTTGGAACAAAACAGAATGAATTAATAATTTTAACAAGGAATTGGGCACATTTTAGAGACTTTTCGAAATCAATTTGGGGACCAAAATGAAGAAATACAAGTAGGGCATGTTTGTAAAAGAAAGGAAAAGAAAAGAATTTTCTCAAACAAAAAAAAAAAATTCCAGTCGATGGGGCTGGCTGGCCGCGCCAGCAGCGCACTCGCTCGTCAGCCCGCATAGCACCAACTTAGGCTGACAATCCGGGTAGCAACACGATGACATGACTCGAAACCCGCACGAAGTTAGCGGGTTTGGGTTTACTATAAATGGATTTGAGTTATAATCGGGTTGACACGTTTAACACGATTAATAAATGGGTTAGGTTAGGGTTGACCTTCTAACACAAATTGACACGATTAACTATATGTGTCATCTACAATCTAATGATATGTGATATAAAATGAAAGTTTATATGACATATTAAATACAAATAATGTGAATTTTAATATTTGTAGGTAAAATTCATTTATTTTTCTTAACGGGAAAAGATAAATTGACCAATAAACATGTTAAACCTATCTTGGCCATCTTAAATAAGTCATTATTATATTAGTTACTTATTCAATATATTAATTTAAATGGGTTGACACGATTAACATAATTAGTAAATGAGTCGTGTTTGGATTGACATTTTTGACACGTTTAATAAACATGTCGTGTTTGAGTTGATATTTTCTGACACGATTATTAAACGGATTGATACGAACACGACCCACTAACACGAATTGTCACCCTTAGCACCAACACATGCCTTAGAGCGCGCACATCAGCCTGCCCAGACAGAGGCCAGCGCCCATCAGCAGCACGCCTGCGCTGCCCAACATGAGAAAGCTGCGCGCCAGCTCAGCCCAGGCACTCGCCCACACGCTCCATCGCACACATGTTCTGAATTTTACTAACTTGTTGACCAAAAAAGCTCCGTTTGACCCCGAATTAAACCATATTTGACTCCAACTTAGAAACCTATAAATAGGGAATTTTAGGATTGAATTAGGAGTCGGTTCTCATATTTTTCCAGCCACCTTTTAGAGAGAAAAAGATGGAGAATAAAGAGGTTTTCACCAGAAATTCAAGGAGAACGTGAGGATTTTTTCAAGAATTATCAAGAGTTTTTCTTCTTTCTTTCTTTCTTTGTAACTTCATATGCTTCCTATTTATTTTGCTTCGCATTATTTTAGAATTACGCTAAGCTAAATTTCTTTTGGGTTAAGGGTGATGTTGAAACCCTAAACATGGAATTTATATTTGAATAATTTCATACCATTTCTAATTGCTCAAGAGAAATCATTTATATTCTTCCAATCTAATTGTTCATAATTATTTTCTTATTTTATTTAGGTGTGTAATCAATTAGGATTCAAAAATTATCTATTGCTAGATTAGGAGTTTTTGATCCGTAATTGCCTTGAGTTTCTAATTATCGGTAGCGAATTGTGATCAATAATTGCAGGAGGTTTTTATTCGATTGCATGTGGAGCATAACCTAGGTTAAATATTCTGAGCTTGGTGTTTATTGCCTAGATCAACATGTATTTCTCAACTTAATGCTTCCCTTAGATTGAATCTAGAGCGCTTGTTCTCGGTTATTTAAGGGAAAAAGAATTAAATAAAGAGCTTGTTTTATTTAAAGACGAATTAAGGAAAGAATGAGGTAGCAAAGCATATTGTTATCTACAGTTGGTGGTTTCTATAGGAAATTGGGAACATTCATTTATCATAATTTCATTGTCTAGAAGTGGAAACTGGACCTTTAACCAATCTTAACCATTGATAATTTCTCATATTATTTTCAAGCATTTCTTCATTTAATTTCTTGTTTAATTTTAGTTACTTTAGTTTAGAATTCAAAATCCCCTTTTATTTATTCAAAAATTTAAAACTTGTTAATTAAGATTAATCCTCTTGGGGAACGATTCTTACTCATTGCTAAACTCAATAACGATCATATAAGCAAATTAAATATTATATCCGCTAGGATTCCCATCACCATGGCAAACCATATGCTTTTCTCAAAGAAAATTATATTTAACGATTACTTTAGCTGTAATAAGTATTGTTAAAAGAAATTAAGTACGGATACATTCATAATAATTTATTTAATAAGAGCAAGAGAGGAAAAAATCATTTCAAAAAAATAATTGAAAAAGAATTAAAATATCCAGAAGCTTTTGGCCAAAGGGAAAAGAGATAAAAGAAAAAAGCAAATATATTTGAAAAGAATTATTTTAACAAAAACAAGAGTAAAAAAGTATTTTAAAATACATACCATTAAAAAAAACTAAAATGTATAGGATCTTTTAACAAAAGAAAAAAGAAATTAAACAATAACGAAAAAGAAAAAGAATGAGATTGAGAAAATGTAAAAGAAAAAAAAAATGGGGAAGAAAAGAAAAAAAAGGGTAAAAAAAAAAAAAGAGTATAGTAGCTTTTAGTCAAAAAATAAAAACCAAGAATGAGAAAAAAAAAAGAAAGAGAAAAGGTAAACAAAAAAGGGGAAGAAAAAAGAATCAACTGTCATCTGGCGAAAGAGAGAGGAAATGACCAAAACACACTTTACCTCTTTTATTTATGTATATAGCAGTGTAGATACAGATATAGTTAATTAGGTTGTATCCTATTTTTGTGAACAACATAATTGTTTTTATCACTTTTATTCATTTGATATACCTCAATTTTACTTTGTATAAAGACCCTTTTACCCTTAAGTGATAAATCACAGTTTATCAGTGATTAACCCCAATTTATCAATGATGGACTCAAGTTTATCAGTAATTAAATATATCTGGTTTGAGGTCAAGTTCGTCTCTTTAACCTTTAAAAGTAGTATGTTTCAAACTTTTTCACAGAAGTAATATAATTGAATAGTAGTACCACAGAAGTGATGTTTATCAAAAACACAGTACAGATATAGATATATAGGTGTGATTTTAACTGCTACTTCAATTTTTACTCGTCAATGCACCGTTCCATAAGGATTACATGCCATTTTCCTTTTAGCCAGTAAAAGCAAGAGATTCAATTGTCAAAAGAAAATCCCCGAATTTAAGAGGATTTTAGATGAGGATCCGCGCTAACTCTAAATCAGAGGAATCAAAGGAATAAACAGGCAATGAATATGGTGGACCTAAATTCCACTTAAGGACAAAAACAAGCGGAGGGAACCACAGAACATGCTGAGGCAGAAGACGAGGAATAGATCTCCGACGAGCTTCGAAAGGAAAGTTGGTAGCTGCCTATGGCAGTCTTGTTTGCGGGTGTACGATCTAATCCTAATCCTATACCCGTAGGGGGGAACGAAGAGTAACAAATCTCACTTGAAGTTCAATTCCCTTGACCATAAGATATTGACGTAACAATTGTAATAAATTGAGTGGTTACTTAGAAAACATCTATGGGTGAAGGGAAGGAAAGTTTGCTCTTTCTGTTGCCTTGTCTCGACTTCTACAGGATGTTTGAGTTTATTAGCCAACTTAGTAAATAAATGGGTGTGAGCGAGTGACGGAATTTTCTGGGAATTTGTAGAGCCTTGGCTCTGGGGAGAAATAACAAGACTCGAGAAGAATTATTTGTTCCCTCATCATTCAATACAACTTTCCAACCGTCGATCTCAATTTTTAAGAGAGTTTGATATCAATTCTTATAAATGCAACGCCACCCTTTTACTGCAAAAGGAAAACAAACAGCAAATGGAAAAACAAAAACAAACAGGGATTGATTACAATGCAGAGTATTGCTCAACTATAGAGAGACTCATATTCCCCAACATCATAATACCTGAGGGGGAAGAAAAACGCCATAAATTTAAGAGATGCATATGTTAGTCCAAGGGCAAAACAACACGAAATAAGAAAAACCAGGTGCAATTTACTGATGAAGGCATGAACTCTCTATCCCTAAATGTTGGAAGAATGGACCTGCAATGTGCAGAAGTGTGAAGGACTTTGAATGAATATCCCACGTCTACCTATACGAATCCGGACGCTTTGGCTTAGTTTGCACGACAGCTTCGATCTTCTCCAACACCGCAGGCGTCAGCAAGGGGATAACATCGATGGCTTTCATGTTCTCTTGAATCTGTCATGGAGGAAAATAGTAACTTAGTGGAGTGTACAAAGACAATGTAGCAACAAAGATCACACAAATTGCTTGTGAATGTCTTTCAGTCAGCGTAATGTACAAGTCGATACGAACCTGAGACTCCTTGGTAGCACCAGTAATAACTGATGAGACATTAGGGTTTGCAGCACACCATGCAACTGCAAGTTGAGATAATGGGACACCTAGTTCATCTGCAATTGGCTTCAGGCCATTTACCTTTTTCAACACATCCTCAACCAGTGACCTGTTAGCAAGATTCTGCACGGCATAAAAATTAAAATTATGGACCGAGAATATGTAAACAGAATAATAAACTAGTTGTGAAAAGTTCTAAGCATAACATCTTAAGAAATACTAAATTCTATTCAAACATACTATAAATTATCAATTATCAATTATTTAGGGAATCTTGTATTAAATTTTATAGGTAGTTTATTGGCTTAAGCATTTTTACTTTTTTGGTTAGGAGACAATTTACACTTGAATGTTTGTTGAGTTGAGCAATATTCAAAATCACCGCCACAATATTACTTGAATAGCCAAACCATGCAAGCAGATTGAATCATAGATCAAAGTCACTAAAGAGGATTACCAATAATCCTATTCACATAACAAGAACTTATATTCCTTTTTTCTTTTTTTTTTTCTGTTTTTTGAAACACTAAATAACTTATATCTCATTAAGCTTACATGTATCTAACAATATGACATGATACAGGTAGGAACTTGATAGTAAATGGTTAGAGAAGTTAGTAGTTTGTTAGAATTGGCTTAGAAGTATAAATAAGTGGTTTAGTTGTTAATGTGGTTGGTCTGGTTTATTGGATTTTGGGGTGACCCTTGGGAGAGTTGGTGGTCTCTTGAATACCACTGCCGTTGTTAGGATTAGTCATTCTCTTTTGTAAGTCTTCAATTCAATATCAATAAAGGTTCCTTCTTTGATTCATTCTGTTGTGTTTGAGCTAGAGCCTTATCAGATACCTAAATAATTTGCAAAGACATTAGCGTTACAATGAAAACTACTTTCTCGTAAGTACTTATTGAATAATAAATAACTTTGGCCATCTTTCTTCAAGTGAAAAGTCGAATCGAGAAAGCTTTGGCAAAAGAAATTGGACTCCAATGCAGAGGAGAGGACGTAGTAAGATATTACCTTGTAATTTTCCAATGCAAATCGACTGTCAGGTGGTATAACTCCCTTGTTGTATTTTCCGGTGAGCACTCCAGAAGCAAGTGGACTCCAAGTGGTCAGACCAACACCATAGTTGCTGTAGAGTGGGAGGTACTCCGATTCAACCTGCATCGAAAACATATACGACATAAAATAAATCCAAACTAAATATCACATTTTTGATACTATATATTCAACTAATCATCAAATCTACGTGATCCCATTTCTGGATTAAGCATATGGACGAGTCTTTCTGGCTCATGTGACCAGATCTTCTCTACTAATAATACTATTAAATTAAGCCCAAAAACAGGGGACTTACATGGTGACAACCTGTTTTTAGAGATCAATCACATGCCTAGTTTGAATGAGTATAACACAATATATCAACCAACCAAGTTTATGATTTTTTTATACGATTTGGGCCTATGACTCCAACTTCATTAACAAGAAATAAAACCACTAGAATTCGAACCCTGGTGACACACGCATACACACACAAACCCAACCCAACCACTTGAGTTAGCCTCAAGTGGCACCAAGTTGATGATTCAAATATACTAAAAAATCACCAAGAAAATTTGAAAACAACAAACTTCAGCATCAAAACTATTGCCTTTAGCCAATAAGCAAGTTTGTGCCCTTCTAAAGATAAACGAATCTTGTGATTTAGATTCTACAAAACGAATTAAACAATGAACTAGTATATGCGTAAAATTCATAAGCCAATCTTAAATAAATAAATAAGCTTCCTTGAGCTTCAAATTGGATCACGAGCAACCTAGTGACATGAGTGGTGGCAACAAATAAAACCCCTCTTAATAAAATCTCACTCCCAAGTTCTCATTCCACGGGGAACCAAAAAATCCCATCACAAAACCTCAAAAACTTCAGAAATAAAGAAATAAAAAGCAAAGTACATTTCCTCAGAACTCTGAAATGGAGAGAGAGAGAGAGAATATAAATCCGTTCGCAATAAATACAAACAGGCTTCAAATAGAATCACGGCTAGCACACTAGTACTCCTAGTCCCATCACCGTGGCAACATATTAGACCAGATCCTATTCAATACAACGAACCCATATTCTCATTTCCCGAAATATACGCATACATACATACATACACACATATATATATATTTGTATGTATGTGTCTATATATATATATATGTATTAACAAAATCTCAGCTGGCCACATACAAACTTAACATAAAAAAATAAAAGAAAAAGACGACGAAGAAGTAAGAAATCCTTGTTAAAAGAGAAAAGAAAAGAAAAGAAAAATAAATAAATCAAAAAATAAACCAAGCTTGTGCCACAAATGCACAAATTGGATCACAATTCACAAGTAAGCATGTGCCATGAGTGCTGGCAACAACAGATCAGAAACCGTAAAATTTATAAAATGAATCCTACCGAATCCAATTTCCCATTTCCAAAAAAAAAAGGTACCATTTGAGAATAAAAAATAAAAAAAAAAACTTCAAATAGCAAAAAAAAAAAAAAAACTTCAAATAGCAAAAAAAAAAAAAAAACAAAAAAAAGTGTAACAAATACAAAATGCTGTACCTGCACAATCCTAAATCCACCAAGTTCTAAGTCCCCATTCCCCACTTCCAAGAAAATTAACAAAACAAAACAAAAAAATCAATCATAAAAAGAGAGTAAAAGAACGAACCTTGTGCCTGGAGAGGAGATTATACTCAGGCTGCTCCACAATAGGCCCAAGAAGATCGAGCCTCTCGGCGATCCCCCAAGCCTCAGTGATCTGCTGGGCCGACCACTCACTGGTCCCCCAATAGAAAGCCCATCCCTTGTCAATCACATGGTTCATCGCCCTCACCGTCTCCTCGATCGGCGTCGACGAGTCGGGGCGGTGGCAGTAAACGACATCGACATACTCCATGTCGAGCCTCTTGAGCGAGGCCTTGGTCCCCTCGATGATGTGCTTCCTGGAGAGGCCCTTGTCGTTTGGGCCTGGGCCGCCCCAGAAGATCTTGGTGGAGACGACGATGTCGGAGCGGCGCCAGCCCAGCTCCCGGATGGCCTGGCCCATGATCTCCTCGGCCCGGCCGTTGGCATAGACCTCGGCGTTGTCGAAGAAGTTCACGCCGTGGTCGCGGCAGCACTGGAGGAGGGATTTCGCCTCCTTCACGTCCAGCTGGTTGCCGAAGCTCACCCATGCTCCGTACGAGAGCTGGCTCACTTTCAGACCGGATTTTCCCAGGTTATTGTACTGCATCGTTGCTATTTTTTTCTGGGTTTTTAGAGAGAGAGAGAAATGAGGAAGAAGGGGAGTTGGACTGTTGGTGTGCGTTTTGATCAGTGGGTAGATTCAAGATTGTTTGACGAAGTTTATAAAGGAATGAGATGGATTCTACACCGTAGATGTCCGGGTGGGACCACATGGGAAGCCATAAATCCTGGATTCTACACCGTAGGTAGGATCTAAACTATAAATTGCTAGAGCCGTTAGATTCATAGGAGAAATTGTTTTGCATATATTTTCATTTATATGCAGAACAAAAAAAAAAAACGAGAAATGTAGAAACGAGAAAAGAAAAACAAACAAAAAAAGAACTCTTTATTATTATTTTTTTTCTAAATACCGTTTTAGATCTATTTGTTTCTTTTAACAATTTATCCCTAGCAAAATCCAAACTTGATATACTAGCGTTACATCTTGTCTAAAAATAGTCAATTCATTAAATGATATGTTAATATTGTATATTTCATACATCATAGGGTAATTGGACCAATAAAAATAAATGTCAGCATCCAAAACTAGTAAAGTAATAAAATTATTTTGGTACGTTGTGTTATAGTGAAATATCTCGTTAATATCTTATATTTTTTATAATATTAAAATAATATTTTAGTTTTTAAATAAATGTTCTATTTAGTTAATAAAAATAACAGTTAGGACATTGTATCTCAAAAGAAGGTCTCAAGGTATAAAAAAAAATTTTAAAGGTAAAGGTACCACTTTAATATATTATAATAAATACAGAGTATCAATGAGATATTTCGTTATAACAGAAGATACCAAAATGATTTTAACCATGTAACAAATGCATAAAATGATCCTTTTTCTTTTTGAATCTATAAAGAATAACTAATTACTAAGGGGGCATTTGGTATGTGGCAGCAGAAATTATATTACTAACAAAGTGATACAAAGTAATGTGATTTTCATAAAACATTCATTATAACATTTAGTTGCATATAGGAATCCTTTTTCAGATTTCTAGGAATATTATTTTACTGTGTTTGGTTGTGTTAAGCAATGCAATACTATTCTTCTTATAAAATCAATAATCTTTAATACTTAAAGTTTATTTTTTAAAAATTAGACTTTTTCATTTTACAACTCAAATCACAACTCAAATTTTATTACTACAGTGTTTTCTCACACAAAAATTAGATTCTTTATGATGGAACCCCAATAAGTGCTCTACTGGTGGAGCATTGTTTTCTTCCATTCGATTACTTTTTCAACGGCCAGATCTGCAGCAAAAACAGTCTTATGTGGTGCATTGTAAATTTTTAATACGGACTTGCACAAATCTAACCGTTAAAAAACTAATCGAACGGTTAAAAACTCAGTGCTCCACTAGTGGAGCACTTTTTAATGTTCCACCATAAAGAATCTCCACAAAAATTCAAATTTAACTTTTTTACTATATGGTTTTTCTCTCACATACACAACTCAAGTCATAACTCAAGTTACTTGAGTTGTGAATTGAACAAATTATGGCTCGTTTAGTTTGTTGATTCGAGTTGAAATGTGACTTTATGTGAGAGCTTTTTACTGTAGCAAAAAAGTTAGATGTGACTGTTTCTGAGAGCTTTTTACTGTAGCAAAACTCAAATTTTAAATTCGAATCGATGAAATGAACGGGGCCTTAGAGCCCGTTTGGTTGAAGGATTCGGGTTCATGATTCGGAGTCAAATGCAAGAATCCATATTTGGATCCATTTTTCAGTCTGTTGGGTTGGTATCAGGGTTTGAGTCCCCGAGGGTTTTTTGGGTCCTAATTGAAAATCAGCTCCCCCTTGATTCAGCCCAACTTCAATCCCTCTACATAGTGCACAAACAGTAACGGAGTAATGACTCCCACCTTCCTCACACTATTCGGGTCGACTATTCTGCCAGAGAATCTCTAGTTTTTCTCAGGCTTTCGTTCTTCTCGAGCTCTTTTAGAGAATCGAGTCAGCCTTTTCCCTTCTCCAAAAAATTTTCACGCTTCTGTGCCTTCTTGCATATTAACCGGGTAAAGAACCCACATCTCGGTGGAAGCCTTTTCTCTAAGTTAATGCCTACCCTTTCAAGTAGGTTGCTCGTGAACAATCGACGGAAGCTTCACATTCAGTACAAATTTAGCCGAAACTATGCAATTTCTCGCCCTTACCGGAGAGGAAACAAAAGCGAACGGATAAATTTTAGAATACCTTCGTCTGCGTTTGGTTTTCTACCGACGGTGACGTTCATCTCCTCCTCTTGCTCGAACTCTGTAACGGTATGCGATCCTCACCTTATTCACTTCTTTTTTTACAGATCTATAGATGCTTAAGATATTGTTTGGCATGGTTGGTCTTTTGAATGGGTTCATCTTGGCGGATGTATCCCAGAGGGATTCAAACAAAGCCTGTGTTTTGATTGCAGTTGTATTTCAGCTTTTATTTTTTGCTCTGACTCGTTTTTTTGTTTTTTTGTTTTTTTTGTTTTTTTACTTTTCCAATCTTTTTAGTTTGTTCCGAACTAGAAAAAAATTTGTTATAGATAGTGTATGAACATCTTTAGGCATCACTTTTATTCAGACATAATGTTGTTTCTTGAACAAAAAGAGGAGAAATTTTGCAAGGCCACTAGGTGGTTTAGGAAATTTTTGGGCTTAAAGGGAGAAAAAAAAAAGAAGCAATTTTGCGTTGCTAATCTATTGTGTATTGTCCCTTAGCTTCAGGGTATGAAAACTGCAATGTATGATAGATACCCTCTTTAAGCTTCGAGAACTTACTCTAAAACGACTTCAGGATATGAAAACTGCCATGTTTGGATCCATATTCTGACTTGTAGTTTTGAGAATAAACCATTACTTATTGTTTATTTTTTGTTATTGTTTTTATTGCTCTTGGAGAGTCCAAATTAGGATTTATAATGCTTATCATATTTTTATATCCAAGTCTGCCATGCCACCGAAAGACTGGACTTGATAATGCAACATGCAATATGACAATGCCCTGTGATGACAAGTTTGCCATGCAATATGTTTTCCCACCAAAACCGCATATAATCATATTCTTATTCCTTGATTAGAAGAACTTTGCCAAACCGAGAATTTTGGTTCTGCCCTGTGATTTTGGTCCTGCCCTGTGATAAGTAGTATTGCACAGGCCATTGCAATCTATTGTTCCTGCCCTGTGATTTTAGTGTATAACTTGGGAAAGAAAAAAAAAAGACAGCCACACAGATAAGAATTGTGCAGATGGTGAGTCCCTGCCCTGTTATTTGGTTGTTTATTTAGGTGGTTGTATTTTTAAACTATTGTCCATGCCATGTTCTTTGCACACATTGTCCTCCACTTGGTTGTCATATGCGTTTGTAAATGTCTAGGAGAAGCACAGATGAGAGGCCATTGTATTGGAGCGCCCAAACAGAGGCATTCCTACTTGAGTGATTATACGAATACCATGGCGCAAACCATAGGAAGCAACCAGAATCACGTGACTACAACCAATGGGCTACTCAGATGGCCAGTTTTTTTGATGGATACGTACTAGAGGGTGAGCGACTGAGGGCGAAACACCGCCAGCTTAGTAAGGTTTACACAGCGTTCAAAATGCTGCAAAACCATACAGGAGTTGGGTAAGATCCTATCAACAAAACTTTTACATGCTCAGAGGATCTACGGAAAGATCTTTGCAAGGTAAGTTGTGTGATTCATTAGTCCTCCGTTATTCATAAAAATGGGTAATTACACTCCGTTTAATAATGTAAGAAACTTACAAGTTTTTAAAAAAATTTTTACTAGAGAAACCGTGAAGTAAACACACTTTTTAGTCACGGTTGGAAGCTGAATGAGGAGTACATGGCCGCCATTTTCCCCAACCGAGTTGTTGCTACTGGTGCATGTGCATATCACCTGGCCGTGCCACAAGAGCTTGTCGACGGTTTGCCCTCCAACGAAGTTGGAGCTGGGGATGAGGAACCACAAAACGACATAAATTCTCCCTATCAAAACAGTGATGATGATGAGGTTCGAGTTGCTTTTGGCCGCCGCGTGGAACGCGCTGCACGGGTAAATGTGACCAATGTCGCCTCATCTTCACGTGTGATTCATAATAAATTGGTAAGGGCACGCAAATCCAATGACAATACACGGGAGGAACTACTTGAAGTGGTGAAGGACATGCATGATGAGTTGTGAGAAGATATTCGTTCAAGCAAAGAGAGCCTTCTGAGTAACAACACCGTCAACAGACCAAGTGAAGCGAGTATCATATTATCGTCGCTAATTGACATGGGAATTGATCTGCGTACGCGGTCCCATGCGTTTGAGAAAATAGTTAAAGACAACGACTATCGTGGAGTTTGGGCAACCATTGATGAGCCGATGAGGAGGGCCTTCTTAAATGACTTTGTTAACGTGCCCCAAACTCCGTTTACATTCCAGGTTCCTAATCCTTATAGACAGCCTTCTCAAAACTTCTCGCAGGTTCCTAATCCTTATGGATAGGCCTCAAACTCCTTCCATCAGCCACCCAACAACTACAACCAGCAACCTCCCCCCTTCGAACAACCCCCAAACTCCTTCAACTAACCACCCAACCCATATAGCCATCCACCAACTCCTTAAAGTGCATTGTGACTTGCTTCTTCTGCTATAACCCATGTTATGTAATGGTCGATTTTTCCCTTATGTTCGACCACGGATTAGTGGTGTCTTTATTGTTAATTTGAGTGTTTGATATGTATTATTTGACTTCAAGTTGTAAAATCGGATTTGCGTTTCGATTTGTGTTTTTATTACTGCATGAGTATAGCTACTTAAACCGGATTTGTGTTTATGTAGTGGAAAGTGATTGTGTTCTTTGGAAATGTATGGCAGTTTGTTGCACTTATGGAAAACTAATGTTGTAGTATTCATGAAATTATGTTGTGTACAGGTTAAATTGTGAAGCAACAAGATGTAGGGACAAGGATTAGGAAATGCAAATGACGAACGCGACACAAAGACATCTTCGCAAAGACGATGACGGTTAATTGCTGCAATAGGTGCTGCAACAGTCGCTGTCGCATACTTGGATAATGAAACTGTACCAAGGCCTGTCAACATTTCTTCTCTGAGGGGCATAGATAAGGCAAACGAGTTATTAGCAAATATTAATGAGACTGCAATGTTTAACAAGGTGCGTATGGGACCACGTGCATTTATGGTTCTCTGTGATATACTAACTGAAAGACGGTTGTTACAACCATCACAAAATATGACTGTACCAGAAGAGTTATTTGTGTTTTTAACAATTGTTTGCCAAAGTCAAACTAACCGTGAATCGCAAGATATATGGCAACATTCTGGGGATACCATTTCACAGCGGTCTAGCGATGTCCTAAACGTTATATGTGTACTACACGATGATTTCATTAAACCGCCAAACTATGAGAAGGTGCATGTTTTTTTGCGTCGAAATCGTCAAAGATATAGTTCATGGTTTGACGTAAGTTGTGTGGTTCTTTTACATCTAATTTTTTTAATATCTTTCATTGTTCTTCTTTATAATATCAACAAACCAATATTTGGCGTTCAGGACTGTGTAAGCGCAATTGACGGAACTCATATACCTTGTACACCGATTGGTGTTTCAAATCCTATGGCGTATCGAAATAGGAAGGGTGTGAACTCCCAGAACATATTGACAGCCTGCTCATTTGACATGAAGTTCATGTACTTGCTATCTGGTTGGGAAGGTTCAGCGCACGATGAACGAGTACTCACGGATGCACTCTCCAATCCTAGGTTTAAGTTCCCACGTCCCCCTCCAGGTTATACTTCATAATGTCTTTGTAGTTATGGTTATTAAATAGTATGGGGCATAAATTGCATCCTAACTTATATAAGTTGCGTAGGAAACTACTATCTTGTTGATGCGGCCTACGTGAACAATGATTGTTTTCTCACTCCCTACAGGGGTGAGACTTACTATTTGCCTGATTATAGAAGGAGTAGTGATGGATTTCAGGGAGCTAGAGCTATTTTTAACTACAAAGATTCGTTCAAACGCTTAGCATCCAGAGTGGTCAATTGCTTCAACTGCTCGCGCTCAGCCAGCAACTCACTCCTCTCCTTTGCAAGCAGCGAGCAGCAGTCAGAAAGAAACATCACCATTTGACCTACCTGAGAAACAAGAAAGCAGTAAGCACGTGATCTTCGGCATCTCAAACAACCTAAGAAAGAAGATAAGCACAAAATAAGCGAGTTCCCCTGCATAACTCGACCATAACTCTACTCGGCCACCGAACGATGTGAACAGTCAGAAAGAACATCCGCATCAGCACGGGTGACTAAGGAATAACTCACTCGAGCAGCAGCTGAAACATCAAGCTATAAGGACAAGGTCTCAGGAATGAACAACTCAAATGCATCAGTCTCCTCTCTCTTCCGCTTCGGAATATGAGGAACCAACGACAAGAGAACTGCAAACGAGGAGCCGACGAGCCGCCCGAAGCAGTAGCTTCAATTTTCAAGCTGATCAACTCTCCCAAGAAGCTGGCGACTTCTTGTTTTTCATCAGGGCCTCCATCCTTTCTTTCGATAGCTCCGGCCTTTTGGTTCCATTCGTTGTTCAAGTTACAACAGTCGAATTCAGTCAATAAAGCACTCAGGGGGCTTGCTCAAAGCTCACAAGCATATAAGTGCACATACATACCTGAAGAGGAGTCGGTGGCAGAACACGTTCGGGCAGCTATCTGCAACGGGGTGCAATGCTGCCGAATCACCAAGCAAAAACAAAACAACACTTAGCAAATATCAGCGCCTCACCAGGGTGGCCCCATATGGTAGGAGACTTGAACGAGCAATCCAGAGAATCAATCACCCTAAGGGCCATGGCATATCGAGATTTCCAGTGGTCCAAATTTTGGACCTCTCCAAAGTCTATGTGATTCCTTTAGTCGCCATCAGCATAAATCGGCTCGTGGACTCAGTTAGCGTTTGGTTCACAGATTTAAAACTATAATTTAGAATCATTTTTAATTTACGTGTATTTTTTATAAAAAAAAATATTATATTGAGTCATGATTCAAATTCTCATACCAAACACCCTCACAGAACTTTGTTCCATATAGTACAGAACTCGAAACTCATCTGTACTGAGTTCCATCTCGAGTCGCTCGCCAATCGTGACAACATGCAGCAGATTACGTCGGGACTGAGGAGTCATCAACCAAAGAGTCAGCAGCAATAATCGTGCTTTTGGACGAACCCTCCATAATCAAACTACGGATTTCTTGGTTTTCCTCACCAAAATTCAATCCTAGGGCGAAAACAACAAGCATGCAACACCAAGAAAATCAAGCCCTAAAATTGTACGAATTTCCATGGGTTCAATCGGTAGAATAGAATAAAATCATGAAAGAACAAACAGAAAAATTAAAAAAAAAAAAGAAACGGCATACCTTGGCCGGAAAACGCAATGGCAATGACGGTGAACTTGAGAGGGCTCGGGGTGGCTTCGCGTCAGACGAAAACGAGTAGAACATCAGTGAATAACAGCTGCACGGTGATCGCGGCGAAAGGGAATCGCAGGCGGAACGATCGGAGAGACAGAAATCGGTCTTCGGTGGCGAAAGAAAATCGACGGAGAGAAATTTTTTAGAGAGAAAAAGCGTACTCGGGAGGCTGACGACAGAGAGAGCCTTTTCAATTATTTTTCATTAAAATTCCCCTATTTCGAACTGATGACCAGGATCTTTTCTCCTCAATGGCTCAGATTGGGTCACCCGCAGCCATCATGGCACTACACCAATAGACGTGCATCGGCCAGCGCGCCACTACACGTATCCCATCAGACATCACCTTAAATGGGCTTCGGACATGTGATAACTCTAAGAATTAGAGTTATTTTAAACATTTCTAGGCTTAGTTAGCTTATTTAAAGGTTTAGTTGTTAATTCTATGCTTCATTTGTTCAATTTTTGGTTCATGTGGTGCACTCTCTTGGAATTCAGTTGTGGGAGGTTTTTGTGTTAACTTTGAAGAAAATTGCTAACGTGTGGCAAAAAGAATGTCGTTTCTGATTTATAGGTTTTGTGATGATAAATGCTGCAGCATTTTCTGCAGCAAAAATGTGACAGAGTGCATTTAGTGGATGACGTCAGTGCACAACTTTGCACGGGAATTAGAACACAGAACGCATAAGACAAATTTGGTACCTCGTCAGCTGGACCCAACATGCCACCTCAGCATCCTTGGTTACCCTAAAGAGGGGTGCACCTGGAAACCCAAGAAAGAGCATGGGGAGCGCCGTAAGAGGCAGGAAAGAAAACAAGAGGGGAAAATAGAAGACACACGCAGACGGGAGAAAAAGGAAATCAGCAGCAGAGAGTAAAAAAGGAAAAGAAAACCAGAGAAGAAAAGGAGAAAATAAGCCAATACGGAGGAGAGAAATTTGCTGGAAATCTCAAGGAGTGAAGCCACGGGAGGAATCCACCAAGCTTCACCTAGCCTTTACTGTTGTCTTCTTCATTTTGGCTTATCTTTCCTCTTCCTCTGTATTCAATTCATGGCTGTGTATTTGGTTGAAATTAACAGAGCAAGAATGAGCTAAATTAATTTAGCTGGGATGATAAAGTACCCGGAACTGTAATCAACATTGTTTATGCTTACTTTGTCTATTTTGATGTTGTTCTAGTTTGTTCAATATAAATGTTACTGTTCATTTTTGTTTATTGATTGGCCATCTTAAACATAATATTGTGAGTTCAATTTGCTGGAAAGTTGATTGGAATTAGACCAATATTGAACAATGTGTTGGTTAGCTAAGTTTCACAGAGAAATCTAGTTGATTTGCGAGTAGTATAGGAATATACACTTGCCTCACATAGCCCAATTGAAACCCATGCTTAACTTAACCTCTATGTTCAGGTTTCTCATAGGAATATGTTGAAATATGAGTAAAGAGGCGAAATCATAATTGGATCGGGAGATTCTTATGCTAAATTCGTGTTTCAGGTTAACTGACAGCATTGCTGTAGCAAAAGTCATAGCATAAATAGTCCAGATTGCAGGGAAGGGGAAATTGAGTCCCAGTTTTCACATAGATTAATTTTCTCCTTTGATAACTTAGTGTGCATTTATTTACTTGTGTTTATTACAATTCTTTTAATCTTCATAATTGAATCAAACCATTAAATTTGTTTACGTTGCATTTCTTGGATCTTATTAAGAAAAATATTGATAACTTTCTCCGTGGGAACGATACTCTACTCACACTTTATTACTTGTTCGGCACGTACACTTGCGAGCATAAAAATCACGCAACAAGTTTTTGGCGCCGTTGCCGAGGACAATTATCATAGTTGATCTTTGTAAGATTCAAGTGTTTTTGTTATTTTACATGACAATTTTGTTTCCGTCAATTTCAGCTATTCTTCTTCTCGCATGAATCGACAACAAGACCGTGATTTGCTGCCCTTGGATCCAAAAATTGACAAAACGTTCCTAGCAAGGAGAAGGGAGCAGTAAGGTCTAGCAGTTGTTGAAGGAATGGCAGAGGAAGTTGCCGGCAATGCAGCCAACCTGGAGCAGCCCGTACATGTTAACAATCCAGTTAACCAGGCAGCCATGGTAGATGACAGGGATAGGACCATTAGAGAATATGCCATACCGATTTTACATGGGCTCAATCCGGGCATCATTAGGCCAGAGATACAGGACCCTCAGTTTGAGCTTAAACCGGTCATGTTCAATATGTTGCAAACAGTAGGCCAATTCAATGGCATGGTAACTGAAGATCCCTACTTGCATCTCAGGCTATTCATGGAAGTCTGTGATACTTTTAAGCTTCCAAGGGTTACAGATGAAGCTTTGAGACTAAAGCTCTTCCCTTATTCCTTGAGGGATAGAGCTAGGGTATGGTTAAACTCTCTACCCTCAGACTCTGTGGTGACGTGGAATGACTTGGCAGAGAAATTCTTGATGAAGTATTTCCCTCCAACTAAGAATGCCAAGCTTAGAAATGACATTACTGGATTTCAGCAACATGAGGGGGAATCTTTGTATGAGACTTGAGAGAGGTTTAAGGAATTGTTGCGCAAATGCCCTCACCATGGGATTCCTCATTGGATTCAGATGGAGACGTTCTACAATGGACTTAATGGGCAAACTTGGACCATAGTAGATGCTTCAGCCAATGGTGCTATTTTGGCAAAGACGTACAATGAGGCCTATGAGATTTTGGAACGGATGGCTAATAACAACTATCAATGGCCTACGGAGAGAGCAGCTACGGCTAGGAGAGTAGCAGGAGTGCATGAGGTGGATGCAGTGACCGCTTTAACCGCTCAAGTATCATCCTTGGCAAGTATCTTGAACTCAATGAACCAAGGGGTGAATTCTCCTCAGTTTACAGTAGTCTCTTGTATTTACTATGGTGAAGGGCATCTCTTTGACAATTGTCCATCCAATCCGGAATCAGCATGTTATGTGGGTAACTTCAACAAAAACCACAATCTGTATTCCAATACTTATAACCTAGGTTGGAGGCAACACCCAAATTTTTCCTGGAACTCTCAAGGGCAGAATGTAGCATCGTCTTCAACAGCAACCTGCCCTCAACATCCCCCTGGATTTCCACAACATCCGAGACATCAACCAGCAGAACAACATTCATCGATGGAGCACTTATTGAAGGAGTACATGGCAAAGAATGATGCCATTATTCAAAATCAGTCAGCACTGATTCAGAACCAAGCAGCTTCATTAAGAAACTTGGAGAATCAAGTGGGGCAGTTAGCTAATGCCTTGACAAGTCACCCTACAGGCGCACTCCCAAGTAATACCAAAGATCCTAGGCGTGAAGGCAAAGAGCATTGCAGGCTATTACGCTGAGGAATGGGAGATAAGTAGAGCGAGTGACTAGACAGCCCAAGTGCCAAGAAAAGCCCTCTTCAATCTAAGGTGAAGTGGAAAAGGAAGCAGAAGTGGAAGAATTTGGAAAATGAAGCGATGCTGCAGAACCTACAGCAAAACATACACCAACGCTGCAACAAAGTTTGGCAAAAAAGCAGAATGATAGACCACCGCCACCTTTTCCTCAAAGATTTCAAAAGCAGCAGCAAGATAAGCAGTTTAAAAGGTTTCTAGATGTCTTGAAGCAACTCCATATAAACATTCCATTGGTGGAGGCGTTTGAGCAAATACCTAGTTATGTGAAATTCATGAAGGACATTCTTTCAAAGAAAAGAAGACTTGGAGAATTCGAAACAGTGGCAATGACGGAAGAAAGCAGCTCCATCTTGCATAATAAAATCCCTCCAAAGTTAAAAGGTCCTGGGAGTTTCACCATCCCACGTGCTATTGGCAATAACTACTTTGGCAAGGCTCTCTGTGATTTAAGAGCAAGCATAAATCTTATGCCTATGTCAATTTTCAAGAAGCTTGGAATCGGGGAAGCATGGCCAACCACAGTAACTCTTCAATTGGCTGATCGATCTCTAGCTCATCCAGAAGGAAAAATTGAAAATTTCCTGGTGAAAGTAGACAAGTTCATCTTCCCCATTGATTTTATTATTTTAGATTATGAAGCTGACATGGAGGTGCCCATCATTTTGGGGAGACCATTCCTAGCTATAGGGAGGACATTAATAGATGTTCAAAAAGGGGAGTTAACAATGAGAGTCAATGATGAGCAGGTCACTTTTAATGTTCTCAAAGCAATGAGATTTCCTGATGAAGTGGAAGAATGCTCTGTGGTGAATGTAATGGATACTAGTGCTTTAAAGGGGCTGGAGCAAGAGTTGGAAGGAGAAATTTCATAAGTGAGTAGTCAGTTGCCTTGTTTGGAAGCAAGATCAACCGGTACAACTAGAGGAAGGCAGTTTGAGTCGTTAGGGCTATCCGAATGGCTATGTGAAATGCATGAAGTAGTATTCGAGGGTGGAGAGAAAAGGCTGAAGATAACTCAAAAGATTATTCCTGCTACAGTGGCTAGGATTTCATAAGAAAGCAATGTTAAGAGAGCCAGGTTTGACCACTCTGATAAAGACCCTCTAGAGGCACCAACTCAACCTTCCTCAATCAATCCCACACCTCCTTCGAACGCTAAGGACTCGGTGTCCAGTCGCTTATCCAGTTTAGAGAGCATGATTTCTCTTGTTGAGCTAACTCAACATGACATTCTTGAGGAGCTTCGGCTGGCCCGGAAAAGTCAGCAGGACGTGTGGAAGTATATGGAGGCCCAAGATGCTGCAATACAAAGACCCTTCAGGGCAAATACCAAAGGCTCCACACATTCCCTGAATTTTCCACGCATGTTCTCGATCCATTTGCTGGTCAGCCCGCCGATGACACCGATATTGTAGCTGGAGCAGATGATTAAGGCCAGATCGCAACTTCTAGCCCTTCAGGGATGCTCTTTTAGCCTCATTTTTCTTATTATTTCTTTTATCTATTTAGTTAATTTTTGTTTTTGTTTTTTGTGCCTTATTTTCTTTTTCAATAGTGGGGACACTGTTGATTTCAAGTTTGGGGGGGGGGGGGGGGGGGGGGGGTGTATTTCCTGTTTGTGTTGAGACCGATTCGTTTATTTTTTAGATTGGTTATTTTTCTGGTTTTTCTGTTTTGTTATTTATGGTGTGTTTTGTGTGCAGGGAGAGTTTCTTTTTATCAATTTTTGTGGTGTGAAAAGTGTGTGGTTTTCAATGATGAGGTGGGCTAAGTCAAGGCATGCTTTTGTGATAGATTAACTTGAATTGGATGTAAGTGAAAACCCATAGAACTTGACTTTTGAATGTAATTCTCTATGCAATTCTTTCCACAACATTCGTAATGTTACTTCCCGAGAGCTTATTGATGGCTAGATTGCTTTGAGAGCTTAGGTTTCTAGAATTGACCTAGAGACTCCTTTAAGGCAAAATTCTAGGAAGCCTAGTATGAGGAGGATGACTGAGACAAAGATTTGATTAACGACACCATTCTGTTTAGTTTGAAAGAAAAAAAAATTTACTCCGCTGTCTTGGAGCTTAGTAACCAGGAGTGAGCATGAGCCTCATGTTCACTTTTGCGTCAAACGGTAAACTGAGATAAGAGTATGCAAAGCACTTTGAATTGCGACTTTGTTGAGTAACCGGGTGTCTTCATCACAAATGTTGGCATCCGCGTAAAAAGGCAATTGTGGCATTACAAAGAAGTAAAAAAAAAAATAAAAAAATAAAAAAAATAAAAAAACAGAGAGAAAGATAAGATTAAAAATCAGAAGAATTGGGAATGAGGTGTCAAGTTGGGAAGAAGTTGAGTCTTAAGTCTGATTCCAAGTGCTAGGTGATTCCTCATTAGTGGAGAAGGAGTCAATAGGTCAACATATGGAGACACTTCTAGGCTTGATGATTGTGGTCTAGGTTGATGTGGGTGATCAGGAAGGAAGCACAATTGATGTGTGTGCACACACACACCAGGGAAGAGCATTTGAAATGAAGGGGAAATTGGCCGATCTTATATTTCAAAGAGAGTTGGTGTAGAGCTTAAGCGTACAAAAGTAAAAAACAAAAAAAAAAAAAAAAAAAAAAAAAAAAAAAAAAGCCTCTAAGAAACTTAACCACACACCTTGAACCCACACGATTGACTGAAAAGGGAATTCTCTTAGTGTCATTTGTTTTTGTGTTGTTTTGTAGTGTCAGTTGTTTTGTACTGTCATTGCTCGAGGACAAGCAGTACTTTAAGTTTGGGGGTGTGATAACTTTAGGAATTAGAGTTATATTAGGCATTTCTAGGCTTATAGTTGGCTTATCCAAAGGTTTAGTTGTTAATTCTATGCTTCATTTGCTCAACTTTTGGTTCATGTGGTGCACCCTCTTGGAATTCAGTTGTGTGAGGTTTCTGTGTTAACTTTGAAGAAAAGTGCTAACGTGTGGCAAAAAGGGTGTCGTTTCTGATTTGCAGGTTTTGTGATGATAAATATTGTAGCATTTTCTGCAGCAAAAATATGACAGAGTGCATTTAGTGGATGACGTCAGTGCACAACTTTGCACAGGAATTAGGACATAGAACGCATAAGACAAATTTGGTGCCTAGTCAGCTGGACCCAACATGCTACCTCAGCATCCTTGGTTGCCCTAAAGAGGGGTGCACCTGGAAACCCAAGAAAGAGCATGGGGAGCGCCGCAGGAGGCAGGAAAGAAAACAAGAGGGGAAAATAGAAGACACACGCAGACGGGAGAAAAAGGAAATCAGCAGCAGAGAGTAAAAAAGGAAAAGAAAACCAGAGAAGAAAGGGAGAAAAAAAGCCAATACGGAGGAGAGAAATTTGCTGGAAATCTCAGGGAGTGAAGCCACGGGAGGAATCCACCAAGCTTCACCTAGCCTTTACTGTTGCCTTCTTCATTTTGGTTTATCTTTCCTCTTCCTCTGTATTCAATTCATGGCTGTGTATTTGGTTGACATTAACAGAGCAAGAATGAGCTAAATTAATTTAGCTGGGATGATAAAGTACCCGGAACTGTAATCAACATTGTTTATGCTTACTTTGTCTATTTTGATGTTGTTCTAGTTTGTTCAATATAAACGTTACTGTTCATTTTTGTTTACTAATTGGCCATCTTAAACAGAATATTGTGAGTTCAATTTGCTGGAAAGTTGATTGGAATTACACCAATATTAAACAATGTGTTGGTTAGCTAAGTTTCACAGAGAAATCTAGTTGATTTGCGAGTAGTATAGGAATATACACTTGCCTCACATAGCCCAATTGAAACCCATGCTTAACTTAACCTCTATGTTCAGGTTTCTCATAAGAATATGTTGAAATATGAGTAAAGAGGCGAAATCATGATTGGATCGGGAGATTCTTATGCTAAATTCGTGTTTCAGGTTAACTGGCAGCATTGCTGTAGCAAAAGTCATAGCATAAATAGTCCAGATTGCAGGGAAGGGGAAATTGAGTCCCAGTTTTCACATATATTGATTTTCTCCTTTGATAACTTAGTGTGCATTTATTTACTTGTGTTTATTACAATTCTTTTAATCTTCATAATTGAATCAAACCATTAAATTTGTTTACGTTGCATTTCTTGGATCTTATTAATAAAAATATTGTTAACTTTCTCCGTGGGAACGATACTCTACTCACACTTTATTACTTGTTCGGCACGTACACTTGCGAGCATAAAAATCACGTAACAACAGGTCTTGGCTGCCCAAAGCCCGTTCTCACCCAAATATTTAATATATTTTTTTATATTTTATTTTATTATTAATAATATAGTATGTATATTATATATAATATTGTTTATTAATTGTATTTGCATATAAATAATTATTAAGTTATTTATTGTAAAAATTATATAAAAATTATAATTAAAATTGGCATTAACACACACTATTAATACAATTTAAAAAATTTATTTTGTTTATTAATTTTTAAATTTATAATTTATGATTGTCTCGTTAAAAACCTTACCAAAAAAATTCAGTTGGGATAAAAACTTAGTAAGAAGAAAAGAGTACAATCATTTTGTGACGAATTACAACTTTTACAAAATTACAAAGTCTAAATATACAATATTACAATTACAATGTCCAAAGCAAATAAATGTTTACAAATTACAATTTAATTTGAAGCTGAAGAATCGTCTTCAAAATTAAATGTTAATCTATTAAATTCATTTATTCATTCTTGGCTTGCCCACAAAATTGTATCTTGTAAATGTTGATCGGCACGATCCCAATCCTTAATGCTCACCAAAGCTTCAATAATATACATTTGCAATGCGTTTCGACGTTCCTCAAGTATTCGTCTAGTTGTACTGAAGGCTTGTTCGGATGAAACAGTGCAGACTGAGATAAAAAAATACACATTGCCAATCGAGTTAGGACTGGCCAAGTTAATGCTCGTGCCCTCCACCATTGAACTAAATCAAACACTTCTGTACTATCGTCGACTACTAAGCTCTCGTTAAGGTATGCCATAAGCTCGTTGAAGCCGCCACCACTACCTCTTGATGAATGCCGGTTTTCATCTTTTTGTTCCAGTACTCGTAACTTCTGTTTGAGTATTCTTCTTCTTCTTCAACCTGAAAACATTCAATAATGAATGTGGGTTTTCATCTTTTGTTGCGGTTCATGTACTCCACAAGTGGTGTTTCTAAACCTATTCTCATAAACACTATAGAGAGAAAATAATTTTTCCTTTATTTTAGGAAATTAGTCAGGACAATTGATTTCTAAAAACTCATCTAAGTTTTCTAACCACTTTCTAAACCTTCTAATTTTAATCTAGGGTAAAAAATAGTACCGAAACCATACGACATTGGTAATTTAGACCAATATTTTTTTAATTCCTTTTCCATAGAAGGGATAGGAATTCCTAAAATTGGATCCGTCCTAAATTCACTAAATAAAATACTAATTCTTAAAAGTTCACCTAAAGCTAAATGTGGTGTTGGGTAATATGTGCCACTAAGTTTTAAAGTAATTTCATGAAACCTACCTAAAAATTTATACAAAGTTTCGGTGATTTGCTAATCATATGGGTCTATATGTCATACTCCTAATTTTACACTGATATAGTTCTTATAGCATCTTATAGGGGAGGCATTGTTGAAGCATTATATAAGTTGACTTCCATCTTACAGGCATATCTAGCTCTAATGCTCTAAGAGATAGATTTAGTGCTTGTAAGAACCTAAACCAATCTTGTTCTCTTTGGTTACTACATTGAATCCATAAAATACTATCTCTAATTGCCTTTATATGAACAACCATTGATTTTAAACCAGATTTTACAACTAAATTAATTACATGGC
Source organism: Morus notabilis (assembly GCF_000414095.1). Taxonomy (NCBI): domain Eukaryota; kingdom Viridiplantae; phylum Streptophyta; class Magnoliopsida; order Rosales; family Moraceae; genus Morus; species Morus notabilis. The sequence continues at coordinate 104,187 of NW_010361936.1, read as the reverse complement.
ATGCACATGTTGGTTTCTGAATCAAATTCAGGTGCGGAAGCGTGGCCGAACACAAATTTTCACAAAACTTTTACGGACACTATAGATTATATTAATTTATGCAATAATAAATTAATCTCATTAATTTATAACAATGGATACCTTGTCGATGATTAGGATGATAACTTCGAGTCTTTGGCCAACGAACGATCCTTGCTCCAAAGCTTTCGTAGAAAACCCAAGTCTTCCTTGTCTACTCCTTGAAACTTGCAAGACGTAGAATGTGGGCTCAAGGTAATTATCAGATCACTCAATAATTTGTACTCTTTCACTGTCAATGCATGTATGTGAAAGAATTGAAAAAATTAGAAGAACTTTTCTTCTCTTTCCTCTCTTAAAATTCGGCCAACTCTTATGAATTAGGGAGAGAAAAACTTTTCTACCACAACTTATTTTCAATTTGCTGTTGTCTCATATTTATAGACAATTTAAGATAAGCTTTTTCTTCTTCCTTTGGAAAAACTTGTCAAACAAGTTAAACCAAAGCTTGTCAAACAAGTTAAACCAAAGCTTGTCAAACAAGTTACAGCCAAAATTTTTCAAACAAGTAAAGCTTTACTTCTCCTTTGGAATTACTTGTCATACAAGTAAACCTTGTCCAATAAGTAAACCTTGTCAAACAAGTTAACCTTTTAGTTGTCAAACAAGTAAACCAGATTACTTGGAGAACAAACAACTAAATCCCAGTGTGTATTTTTCTTGTGTCACACGCCCCCTATGGTCCCACTACAGTGGTGACGAAATAATTAATTCTCAATTAATTATTCACAAGTGATATAAAATCCCGATAATTCATGTTGTCTTGTAAATAATACAAGGATGACGGGAGACTTATGGACCTATAATTTTGAGCTCCAACAAAATTAATAATTAATTAAATTCTTTAATTAATTAATTAATTCTATTAATTCTAAAAGTTACTCCACTGAAAACTTAGAATTGCACTCTCGAAATTATGGACATAATTACTTCTAAGAACTTGAAGTGTCCATTTGATATAGTAACTGTATATAGATCGAGTAATTCATAACTAGAGCTAGGTAAAATCTACTAATTTCTCTAATTACATCTTTATCCTTGAGTATCATTCATTTTCTAATGAATAGTATATTCATAGAACACATTCATGAATACGAGCTCGTTACTTATTCAAGTACCGAATCAATCCTCAAGGGAGTTATTTATTTGCTTCTTCAAAGAAGAAGGAATGGATTTCATCTTATATATTAGCATTCTCGGCTATCCATTTCATCATGTTCCCAAGATACAAAGAATAGGATTTAGTATCTCAAAATCCGTACCGAGTAAATCAAAGAACACGAATCCATAAATAGGAGTCTACCAACAACTCAGGATTGAGATCATTCTATATAAAATAATTTGTAGACTCAAATTTGATTTTTTATATTTAACAGAAATTATCAGAAAATTAAATTGTGTCTGTGTCTCAGTTCTACATAATCTCATTATGCATAATACACTCATTCAATATCCCTCTATATTAATGGTGTGGGTAACATCATTCCATTTTTAATGGGAATGACGTGTATCAGTAATGTTTTAATTAAAGATTCTGAAATTTTAATTAAATTCATTACAAACATTGTTTCGATTATTATCCTTAAATATTATCATCTCGTATATAACACTTATATACAACATTTAAGGTTACATAAATAATCCAAAAATTTTCAATGATATTCATAAAGTATTCAATAATACATGCACATAAATAATGAATAAACTATTTTATTAATCAAATAATAAAATATCGTTATTACATCTCATGCGTTAAGGACATCATTCCCAACAATCTCCCACTTGTCCTAAAGCAGGTGTGACATGTCCGTAATCCCGAAAGCTTTAAGATGTCTATCAAAGACATTTAGCGGTAATGTCTTCGTGGACGGGTCTACAAGGTTGTTCTCTGACACGATCTTTAGGACCGCTACATCGTCTCTCTTGAAAATATCTCGTATCAGGTGATTTTTTCTCTCTATATGCTTTGCACTCTTATGACTCCTCAGTTTTTTAGAATTAGTCATTGCTCTGCTGTTGTCACAGTATAGTTTAATCAGTTGATCCACATCTAGAACAACTTTTAGATCAATTAAGAACTTATGGAGCCATGTAGCTTCCTTTGCGGCCTCACAAGCTGCAACATACTCAGCTTCCATGGTAGAGTCAGCAACACACTTTTGCTTACCATGCCTAGAAGGCAAATTTCCTTTCTTAGAGTGCTGTATCAAGAATCTGACAAGCACTTTGTCAATGTACGATGCTTGAGACAATGCCAACAGTCTTTTCTTGCGATCTCGAATAATCTTGATTCCAAGAACGTAACTTGCCTCTCCTAAATCTTTCACGATGCTTGAGACAATGCCAACAACCTTTTCTTACGATCTCGAATAATCTTGATTCCAAGAACATAGCTTGCCTCTCCCAAATCTTTCATTTGGAATTGGTTGGCTAACCATTCTTTTATGTTACTCATGGATTCTACATCATTCTTAATGAGTAGAATATCATCCATGTAAAGAACAGGGAAGACCACTTTCTTGTCCTTTATGTACTTATAGACACATGGTTCATCTTGATTTTGATCAAATCCATTAGACTTTACAGCCTCATCAAACCAGATGTTCCATGATCTAGAAGTCTGCTTTAATTCATAAATGGATCTCTGCAACTTGCAGACTTTCTGCTCATGATCTTCTTCCACAAAACCCTCTAGTTGGTCCATACAGATGGTTTCCTTAAGACAGTCATTCAGAAAAGTTGTCTTGACATCCATCTGCCATATCTCGTAATTGAAATATGCTGCTATGTGTTGGGAATGGTGTCCTAGAAGCATGAGATGTGATATGATATTTATTATTTATATAATAAAAGGGTTTATTCATCATTTTATGTGTATATATTTGTGATTATTTTATGAATATCAATGAAAATTCCATGATTATTTATGTGACCCTAAACATTGTATATAAGTGTTATATGCGAGAGGATAATGTTTAAAGGATAATAATCAAAAAGAGATGTTCGTAATGAATTTAATTAAAGTTTGGAATCTTTAATTTAAACATTATTAATACATGTCATTCCCATTTAGAATGGAACGATGTTATCCGCACTGTTAATATAACGAGATATTGAATGAGTGTATTACGCATAATGAGATTATGAGAAACAGAGATTCAGACACAATATGAATTTCTAATAATTTTCGTTAAGTATAGAAATTCTAATTGAGTCTACTGATGGTCATAAATAGTATGATCTTAATCTTGAGTTCTTAACAAACTCATATTTATGGATTTATATCTTTTGATTTACTCGGTACAGATTCTGAGACCCTGATTCCTATTCCTTGTATTTTGGAGACATGATGATGTAGGTAGCCGAGAATGTTATTATACGAGATGGAATCCATTCCTTCTTGAGAAAGAAACAGATAAATAATTTTCTTGAGTGTTGATTCGGTACTTGGATTAGTAAGAGCGCTCTGGTTCATGAATGTGTTTTATGAATCACTATCAATTAAAGAATCAATGGTACTTAAGGATGAAGATATAATTAGAGAGATAAACGGATTTTGCCTAGCTCTAATTATGAATTATTTATGGAGGATTGATCTATATGCAGTGACTATATCAAATGGACACTTCACAGTTTAGGAGTAATTTATGGGTCCGTTCACTTCGCTGATTCGAGTTTGTAATTCGAGTTGAGATGTGATTTTATGTGAGAGCTTTTTACTGTAGCAAAAAAGTTAGATGTGATTGTTTGTGAGAGCTTTTTACTGTAGGAAAACTCGAATTCTAAACTCGAATTGGTGAAGTGAACGGGGCCTATGTCTATAATTTCGAGAGTGCAATTCCAAGTTCATAGTGGAGTAGCTATTGGAATTAATTAATTAATTAAAGTGTTTAATTAATTATTAACTTTATTGAAGCTCGGGATTATAAGTCCATTAGTCTCCGAGTCGTCCTAGTAATTCTACCAGACACAAAGGGCAAAATGAGAATTTTAGAATTACAGAATTCTAAAATTAAACACTCAAAAATAATTAATTAAGAATTGATTTTTATTTAAATAATGTGATTATTTAAATTTGAATTTGAATTGTGAACACAATTTAAATTTATCCTTTTAAACTTATTTGATAAGTTGTTCAATTTGTAATTTAAATTAATTTAAGTTTGACTTAAATTGAAATTTGAATTTGAGTCAAAATTGGACTACAAGATAAAGGATAATTTTCTCTTCATTCCTTACCTAAAATTGGTGCTACACAAAGGGATGAGATCTTCTATAGGTGGCAGGCCATACTAGGATAAAGGATTGAGAAATTTTGTTCCAAATTCAAATAGGTGATAATTAACAAACTTTATCTTTGACATAAAGATTGGATTCCTTCTAGGAGTTTGACTTCTACTCTATAAATAAGAGAATGATAGAAAATTGTGAAACACAATTTTTGACCTAATTTTATTAGTGTGGCCAAAATTCTCTTAGTGTGGAGAAGGAAATTTTTTCTTCAAAAATTTCACATCGTGTATGCATTGGTGTTTGTAGAAATTTGAGTGTTTATTCTAACTCGTTTTGTCTCGGGTGTGCTCACACACACGTCTTCATGAATTCTAGAAATTGACGTGGAAGACATTGGTTTTCTAAACACAAGACTTTAGAGCAAGGATTGTTTGAGGTCAAAGAACTCAAGTTATCATCCTAATCGGCCGTCAGGTATTATTCGTAATTGAGTTCTTAATAAATGAATTAATGTGATTAATTTATTCACACATAAATTAATATAATCTATAGAGTATCTCAAAGGTTTTATGAAAATTTTTATTATACTTGATCGACTATCCCCACGCTTCCGCATCCGAATTCGATTCAGAATCCAACACTATGGACAGGAGTATCCGAATGGATTTAAGCATGGTTACTGATGAGAAAGTTTCCTCATAGTTAACTCCCTCTTTTTAGGTATAACCCTTAGCCACAAGCCTAGCTTTAAAAGTCTCTACTTTTCCATCCACTCCTCTCTTTCTCTTGAAGATCCACTTGCACCCGATGGGTTTTACCTCTTCAGGTAGATCAACAAGTTGCTAGACTAAGTTGGAGTACATGGACTCCATCTTGAGTTTCATAGCATCTTGCCATTTTTCCTTGTTAGCATCCACCATTGCAGGCTTAAAAGTCGATGGATCTTCCTTATCGTCATCAGTAGTGATGATTTGTGCTTCCCTAGTATATCAATCAGGTAATCTGATTACCCTCCCACTACGATGGGGTACCACGGGTGCTTGACTAGGAATAGTGGTCTGTTCTATGTTGACTTTGACAACTCTTGTCGGTTGTGGTCCGATCTGATCGGAAAGTAATTCTTTTAGAACAACTCTGCTTCTGGACTTGAAATCTATCATATAGTCATGATCCAGAAAAGTGGCATTTGTCGATACAAACTTCTGAACGGGACTCTAACTTCTCAGTCTTAGCCTTTAGCACATGTGCCGGACACCCTCATATGCTAATGTGTCTCATAGTGGGTTTTTGACCATTCCACAACTCTAGGGGCATCTTAGGGATAGACATAAATGGAACTAGGTTCAAAATGTACACAGCCGTCTTCTGGGCATAACCCCAAAACGAAGTGGGCAGGGAAGAATAACTTAACATAGATCTCACCATGTCTAGAAAAGTCCAATTTCTCCTTTCTACAACGCCATTCTACTGTGGCATCCCAAGAGCGGTAAGCTGCGAAAGTATACCATTCTCAGTCAAGTAGTCGTTGAATTTTATATCCAAATATTCACCTCCCCGATCAGATCAGAGTACTTTAACTTGTTTACCTAACTGTTTTTCAACTTCTGCATGACATTCTTTAAACTTTTCAAAAGTTTCAGATTTCTTTTGCATTAGGTAAATACAATCATACCTTGAATAATCGTCTATAAAAGTGACAAAATATTCATTACATCCTCGTGCTTGGACATTTAAAGGTCCACATACATCCGAATGTATCAGCTCTAGAGGTTGTTTGGTTCTTTCGCCTTTAGCTGAGAAAGGTCTTTTGGTCATTTTGCCTTCCAGACAGGATTCACAGACAGGTAGCTCACTAACTTTGAGTTCGTGTAAATGACCATTCTTTACAAGCCTTTCAATCATGTTTAGGATAATATGAACAAGTCTAAGATGCCATAGGTATGTATTATTTTCAATCCTGTGTTTGCGATTCCTGCGTAGTATAAACATTAGTAGGAATTAGACTTTAGGGATCAACGTGATTATCACTATAACCAAAGGATTCCATTATAAAAATGAAATTAAAATTAATTAACAAAAAAACACAAAAAATAAACAATGAACTTGACAGAGGTTGAAGTTGAAAAAAGCTTTGAGACTTCAAATGAGAGCACTTTAAGAGAAAGAGCTTTAGGATTTTGCGTGAGCTTTATGGAAAAATTGTGAGAGAGACTTGTCACAAAAGTGAGATAGATTAAGAGCGATTGAGAGAGAATGTGAGAAATGTTGTGAAGAAAATGTTTGGGGGAGGGGGGTATTTATAGTTAAATTGTTGGGTTAAAAAAATCAACTTTTTTTTTGTGAAATTTCGAGTGCAACGGCTAGTTTTTTGTTCGGCGGGTTGGGTTTCGGGCATTCGGGCAACGGCACAAAATAGAGCCGTTAGATTCGACCTTTTGGGCGGCGGGTTAGGTTGGCCAGCAATAGTAAAAAATAGCCCTTGGGCGGGCTCTCGGTCGGGCTTAAGCGCAGGCTTAGGCCGGGCTTTGGCTAGTTTCGAGCATGAGGGTTAGAACGGATAGCAGGCTTTGTCCAAATCATTTTTTTCATGCTGCCTGAGCCCGAGCCCAAGGAAGCTCATTGGACGGACAGACGTTGGGGCATGCCCACCGAGCCCAAAAAATTTGGGCTTCAAGCAGGCCCGCAGCCCAAAGTTCTAGCTCTAGTTGCGGATTATCTTTGAGCTGTGCAAATCACTTGCGAGCTGTCAAACCATCCTTCACTCACCCACGAGCCGTCAAACGATCAATATGCGCAATCCGAACGGGTCAACGTCTACACATGGATCACACGTGATACTCCTTAAGCCGATATTCATCGACTACGAAATGGGCGTTTTGTATTGTGGTCAAATTTCGTACCTCATTTCTCACTATACATGTGTCACCGTGTTTCTCAAAGAATGACGGTTTGCCATAGAATCGGCCTATAGAATCAACCGAGAGCTTCTGACAGCTTGTCGGCCTGACAAGTCGTCAAATGAGTCTCTAGCGGACGACAATCCATTTATCGAGTCCATGACTTCCTATATCACAGAATGACCTAGAAGAATGACTCAAGCACATCAGAATCAAACAATGAGCTTCAGACAACTCGCGGGTCGCCACTCGATAGACTGACAACTCGTTTGGCGAGCTGCCGAATTGCCTGGGTGACTTGGCGCCCAAGTTACCAGATAAAGATCGGATTATGTACAAGATTATCTCCCTAAATCTCAGGGAATCTCATTTAAATGCAGATATATCCTCTAGAAAAGGGATTGTTTCAATCATAATTCAAATATTCAAACTTTAGACTTATCTGTAGAATATCTCCTATCAGAATTCAAATAGAAAATCTTATCCTACAGAGATTCAGCCACCAAGCCTATAAAAAGGAGATTAATTCACGCCAATGTCATCCTTCATTCACACATATTCACGCCCAGAGCATCTCACCTACAAACCCTAGCGTCCTACAGTGTTCTTCATGCATTCCAAGGCATACAAAGCTCTTTCTACGGAGATTAGGCTTAGTTTTAGCCAAATTATTGCTATATTCCATTATTTTCCTCTTCTCTCTTTATGCTTTTCTCTCAATCATATTGTATTTTTTCACCGATATTAGTGAAATTATTACCGAATACCCTACAGTGGGTGTACCCAAATTTTTAAAAAAATCACTATAAATTCTTTTGTCTTTGTCGGTTATTTAATTTTTTTTCACTTTTATTATCTGCTACGCGACATTAATTAACTTGGTCCGAACTCGGTCATTAACTTTATATAAATTCAATTGTAGAAGTCCCTCTATAATAATCAATAATTTATTTTATCTAATGCGACATGATTTAATTGCGGCCATAGAAGGAGTTGTGAACACGTATCTCCGTACATTTGCCTATGTGGGATTCTACTGTATTGATACGTGGTGGTACTACATTAATTAAAGTCTACTGAAAATGTTGTGGCGGTGATGAGTAGTTCATTGGAACAAAGCTGGGGGCACTGAGACTGTAGCAGGGAATTGCGTGGAGAAGTTGGCGTCTGCAAATGGGAACAATAATACCAATCGATTGCATAGGAGAAGCAACTTTTGGGCCATTGAAACGTTGCTATTTAGAGCTTGAAAAACAAGGTCTTATTTTTGTTGCACATATTACAGATAGAAATTAGGTGTATCCCATAATGGGAGAAGGAGGGGAATAGCATAGCTTGAAAATCAGTAAAAAAAATAACAGCACACAATCTTTAAAGAGAATCAATAAATTGCATAATATTTGAAAATTCACATTTAGCACACTAGGAAATACTAAATTTATCCCTAATTAACCTCTAAATTAAAAACGGCCTATACTTTCTTTACTTTTTCTCTCTCTTTCTTTCTTTTTTCTTTCCTGAAACGATACTCTCTCTCCCTCATCCCCAGAAGAAGCCACAATCGGCGGCCATTGCCAGAGCAGCGAAGGTGAAGGACGATGATTGTTGAAAATTATCATTCTTATTTAGTGTCTAAGACATATAAAAGACAATAGGTTCATAGGTTACTTGTCAGAAGCGTTGATGTTGTCATTAAGCTGTCAGAACTAGCCTGTAGAATGGGTTTGAGAGTAATGAACTCTTCTCTCACTTAGCCTCTCCACACATCATACATTCCACACAAAAAACCCCTAGCAAGAGTCCAGAGGCCTTAAGGTAGCTAATAAATCGTGTGTCCATCCCATTATGGACCAATAGTTGACATACATACATTTGTTAATTTATACTAACACAGTTGGTCATAACATGCTTTAATTCATATTGTAGTGAATTATTATAATTATGCAAGTCCACATAAAAATATTCTAAAAAGATCTGCTCTTCCTTACAAAGGCAGAGACTGACATCATTGAGGAGGATCCAAGAATGATTACCGGCTAATACTTGAGCTCATCTTTTCCGATCAAGTTTGCCTTCTCCGATCACGATTTTCCAACCTAGAACATGATCATGGAGTTTGTCTTCTCTGTTGATGATCGTGTGACAACCCTCCTTGGAGGCCGCCACTGTAGTTGAATTTTAACTTGTACTTACTGGAATTTCTTAAAATTTGCGGAATATTTTTTTTATAATAAGGAATAATTTCATAAATCGTAACAATAATTTCGAAAGATGAATCACTAAGGGTGCGTTTGGAATTGGTTCCAAAATGATTTTGTTTTTTGTACGAAAATGGAAATGAAAACGTTTTCATTTTCATTTTTGAATTATTTCTGAACATGAGTTTGGTAGTTTTATTCAGAGATTGATTTCAGTTTTAAAAAAAAAACTGAAACTGCGTTTGGTGGTTTCATATTTGAAAACATGTAATAGTATTTAATATATTAAATAAATAATAATTCAATCCCAAATAAAAGCACTAATAATTAATAAAATATAGAAATTACAATCTTACCTTAAATTATTGTCGCCGATACAAATCCCACATTTGATTAGCTAGATGATCCCTAAAATTAACCATGTAATTACGTTGTTGCCGACCACCCATTTCAGATGTTTCTGTTTCTTGTGCATCCATACCATGTTGTTGTCCCTGTTGCCCTTCTTGTTCTCCCTCAATATCTTCTACGGGCAAATCGACCTTATATTGTCTAAATAGAAGATCATCTCGCGCGTGCATCTTAATTAAATTGTGGATCACACAACAAGCTATTGGTATAACATTTTGTCTTGGCATCCAATAATTGGTCATATGCCTAAGAATTTTAAACCTTGCTTTCAAGACCCCAAAGCACCACTCTACGCAATTACGCAGTGAAGAGTGATAATAATTGAATAACTCTTGTGGTCCCGTTGGTTGGCCACCGTTTCTAAACTGTTGAATATGGTACCTCTGACCACAAAATGGTGCCAAAAAGCCTTGCGTGTTGCTGTAACCGGAATCCACAACGTAATATTTTGGGGGGGTGGCGCCAAGAATTGGTTATCTGGATCTCTCATAGTCTCAATTAACACTCTGGAATCAGCAGCTGATCCTTCCCATCCGAAATTGACATAAGTGAATAGCATATCAAAACTACATGCCGCCATTACATTTTGAGTACACGAATGTCTTCTTCCTCTGTAGACTGTCTGTTGATGTGCAGGTGGGACAACGATAATGTGTGTACCGTCTATTGCACCAATACAATCCTAATTTAAAATACATAAGGCGTGAGTTATGATTAATTTAAAATTATTTGTCATATTAGTAGTTTATGAGCAGAGTGAGAATGTACCTTAAATCATGGCCAATACTTAGGGTTGTGTTGAATCTCTGGGGGGACAATGTTCATATTTGGTAGTTTTATAACTTCAGGTGCTAACGCAGACAATGCGGTAAGCACATTATCAAAATGCCAGTGTACTGTCTCGCTAGAATGACAAAATCTATCTTGTGTCTCTCTATTGCGATATGAGTGAGCAACCATTCTTAAGAACATCATTAGAGATTCTTCTGTTGAAATACTTGAAGAAGGCAGTAGGTTGTGGCCTCGAATTAACTGAACAATTGCTTCGAACGTGTCTCGATGCATACGACACATTTCGAACAAATTTTTGGGATGTCCATGTAATTGTTCTAAAACATATTCTCGTCCTGTTAACTCAGAATTACGACGAGGTTGCCTAGTTCATCTGTTTCCAATCGACATCAATAATTGGATATAATGTTGTGGTTGTTCATCATCATCTGATGACTGGAGAAAGTCAACAGCTCTAGCATCATTCTCACTATCTGAATCCATATAATCCAAAAAAATGAACAAGACTGGAACTAAGCAAACATCCATATAACATTAACTAATCAAACGCAGAACTCCAATGTAATTCAATCCGGCTAGAAACAAATAACAAAGTCTAACAAACACAAGTCCGAGAGGAAAATCTGTTGTACATGCTCAACAATACTTAAAAAAAAAAACATACGTCCGAGAGGAAACAAATAAAGAAAACAACACAAAAATCATTTAAACTACAGGCTTCGAATCCATGAAATATGACGATGAGCGGGCATTTTCACAAACATCCTCCGAAGGGAAATGTCAACAGCCAATTGGTGCGCTGCCTTACTATACGCATTGTCGTCTAAATACTCCTCATACCTATTCAGCAAATCCATACAGATTTCAATACTTGTAGTTGGATCCTCTTTCTAAGCCTCGGCTAATGTCATAGTACGGGCTTGCCTATAAGCTAAATATTGTTGAAACAAATCAACCTTTTGAACAGATGTCTCACTACGTAGGGTAGCACTCTTTGCCAAAGCCTCTATAGCCGCGTCAATTGCAGTATTGTTGTTGCCCTTCTTCTTGGATCGAGTAGTAGGACCCTGACACCATCTGTTTCTATTGGCTTTTGCACCCCGGACTTTATCCGAGTCCCTTGTACCCTCCTCCTCCTTTTCCGGTTGTGTGGCAGCCCTTTTCGCCGCATTCAAAACATTAACGGCAGTATGTGCATTCATTGACCCCTGTCCAGTAGCAATAGTCCCAAAAAAAATCTGTGAAAGTTGAGCAAAGTTCTGCAAACCCCCTTTCTTGAATTTCTTAGCCTCAGGATGTTTCTGACATTATAAAGAAAACAGGAATAAATACTCATGTGCAATCCAAACACCAATTCAACTCTTTCATATAACATAAGATGTTAATGCTCAAAACTTACCACCACATATGAATCTCATACTTCTTTTTCAGCCGTGACAGTGTTAGCCTAAGAATCCCAGCCAAACCCTTAAACTCCCTCGTGCTACGTCTAAGCATATTCCACTTTGCTTTAAGCTGGTCCGCTGTGAAATGCTTACCAAACTTAAGTGCTATTTCATTAGCAATTTTCATCCACCTTTTTTTGTCCAAAGTGGATGTTTGCAGCCCAGTCTTTGACTCCTCATATATTAGTTCTACATAAAAATCCTCAATTGCAGCCGGCCATTTCGTATTATCGTCCTGATCATACATCTAAAATAACACCTTCATCATTAAAATAAATCACAATTTGTAAAGTACATAGACACACACACACACGCGCGTGCAGGGGCTGAATCAGCCCCTGGGAGGCCCCTAGAGGCTGAATCAGCCCCAATGGGAGGCCCCTAGGGGCTGTATCAGCCCCAACGGGGGCCTTCCAGGGACTGATACAGCCCCAATAGGAGGCCCCAGGGGCTTCAGCCCTAACGGGGGCCTCCCAGGGGCTGTATCAGCCCTAATGGGAGGCCCCCAGGGGCTGACTCAGCCCCAACGGGGGCCTCCCAGGGGCTGATACAGCCCCGATGGGAGGCCCCCAGGGGCTGATTCAGCCCCAATGGGGGCCTCCCAGGAGCTGTATCAGCCCCAACGGGGGCCTCCCAGGGGCTGTATCAGCCCCAATGGGAGGCCCCTAGGGGCTGAATCAGCCCCAATATTAGCCTCCCAGGGGCTGATTCAGCCCTAACATTAGCCTCCTAGGTGCTGATTCAGCCCCAATGGGAGGCTCCCTGGGAAAACAAAACAGGAAAAAAAATCACCAAATTAGATAAAAAAACATATCAAAAAATTAGAATAAAAACTCAACCAAATCAAACGGAAAACTATCAACTGATTTGGTTGATTATAGCAAATCAAAAGCATATCAAAAAAAGCCTTAAAAAAACAAATCAGAAAAAAATGCTCAACCAAATCAAACGGAAAACCATCAAACATTTTTGTCTAGGGGCATACCTCGGTGAGAAAAGGGCGAGATGAGAACGGGACAGATCGGGCAAGAAGAGACCGGAGGAGCTCAGGCGAGAACAGAACGGAGGAGCTCGGGTGAGAAGCAAACGGTGCAAGTCAGGTGAAAAGGAAACCGGAGAAAACGAAACGGGCGAGAAGAACGGCAGAGCTCGGCCGGGAAGAAGGGCTAAAGAGAGAACAGGAGGCTGAAGAAAGAAAAGGAAAACGCAAATGAAAACCATAAAATGAAAACAGCATTTTTACGTTTTCAGAATTTCACAAAACGACAAAAACAGTTCTGTTTTTATTTTTTAAAACAAACTGTGCCGAACATGTTTTCTAATACCGTTTTTAATTTTTTGCTTCGAAAAACGTGAAAAATGGGATTGAAAACAGTAATAAACAGGCCCTAAGTTTCTTAAAGCTTTTCTTAATTTCAACTAAGATAAAACCTTCTAAAAATATCTTTCGAACTGAGTGGTATTTGAACTCTTGTTTCAAATACTCTTTAAAAACCTTTCTAAAACTAGCCAATACAATCGGGCCATCTAATTTGACTTTAAAACAAATTTAATGAGAAATCTTAAATTCAAGTACTTCTTAAAGTCCTTTCAAAATCAATCATTTAAACCGTCGTATTTAAAGTTCATTTATTTGTTGCATGCATGTTGCAACGTTCTAAAACTTAAATACTCAAGACTAGGTAGTTACAACCTCAGTTCTCTTAACATACATATGTACATATACTTTTTAAACATACTTGCTTGAAAACTTTGAATCATATATACTTATACATGATTTTACTTAAACTTACTGCAGAAGATTTAACTGTGAGCGGTATCTATTCCTATCTCCACCATCCACCCGCCGCTCGCCACTGCCCTTCAAGAATTGCTGATAGGTTTCTTACCTACAGCATGAACATGTCTGATTTAGCTTTCGCTCAGCAAGTAGGAACTATCTCTCACAAAATAACTGTAAGTTCACATGAATAAATATGCATGAGCTGATTATGCTTAATTATGATGTCTTATCATAGTCTTATTATCTTATCTTATCTTTTTTACTGATGGGCCCGAGTGCTCGTACCACTTACGCGCAATCATCGAGACGTGAGGGTTTGCAAGGTCCCCCATGACATCGTGATTATAACTGAACTGAATGCCTCTCTCTCAGAGGACATTATTATTTTTTTTCTTCTCCCTTGGAAGCCCGTGTCACCTCCCTCTCAGAGGCTGGTATGGCACTCAACTGAGATTATTCTTATAAGTTCTTCTTGACTGATTAAGGTGTATGCAATATGACATAGCATATTATACTATAACATGAAATGTACTCAAACACATATAATTCATGTGTACTGCTTAAGTGTATGCAGTATGATCTAGCATAGCATACATAACATTAAATTAACTCAAACACATATAATTCATGTGCACTACTTATGTGTATGCAGCATGACATAACATCGCATACAATACTTAAAGCATAAACATGCATATATAACATGTGTAACTTTTTCTTTAAAATCTATTCATACTGTAGGTGAGACTCCTACTTACCTGATTTACAGAGCTGGAATTCACTTTTCGCCAAACAGCCTATTCTCTTAGTTGCTTACTTCTGAAAATGAACACCCATTAAGAGTGTGAGATTAACTGTCGTTTGCTATTCTATTTTAGCAACTTATGAAGGAAATCTAGCCCTTTACTTAAGGCATGTATTCATTTCCTTTACTGAAGGATGATTTACTATAAGGATCAATTTATTAAATCCTCAAAATCTTATTTTCCTTAATTGCCCTTAACATACTTATGTCTAGATTGAAAATCATTTACCCAATCTAGTAACTTATTCTCTATAATTTTTCTCATTGGACTTATTATGATATTAAGGCTCAATTCAGCCTAGAAACTTATTCACGGCATTCTAACTCTTAGGCCGTTGAAATTTAAATTCAAACAGGTTCTCTTGAATGAATGCGGGTGTTGGACCCACATCCAATCTTCAAAATTCCAAGGACCTATCGTATTGGGCTCGTTGGCGCCCGTCGGGATGATTTGCTCAATAAACCATTAAGTTCTTTAAAAGAAAGCATTTTTCTTGAAAACTTTCTTTACGAATACTTCTGTTAAAATGAGATTTAACACCATAGTATTTTACTAAAACCATATCTCGGGTTCTTTGATAACTTTTCGTTAAAAATCAATACTGTGTTAGTTTTGTTTTGTTAAAACTGTGCAGTTTCTGAAATCTGCGTTTTACTACATCTTAGGGTCAGATTGTAAAAATCTATTCTTCATGATAATTCTTTGTCTTGTCGAGATCTAAAATTGTCATTTTTAGAGAAAACTGAAATTCAGCCTCTAAAGGCATCGTTTGGCTGAAAACAGTGGCTGCAGTCTTTTTTCCGAAACTGTGTTGGACAACCTGTCCCGTTTTTACAAAATAGCTTAAAACTTGCATTTGGAGTTAAAATTGGGTTTTGTCACAATCATAGAAAACGTTTAAAAAATTGAGAACTATGAATTTAAGTTTTGAAACACTGAAAAATCTCGCTCTAGGGTTCTCATTTTCGCGTTCAAAGTAACCCGAAAATTTTACCTCTAACCCCAAAATAGGCAAACTTAAACCAACAATAAACATACTACATAATGCTAATCAAACTAACCTCAAAACTCACAAAACCAACTTAAAACTCACATACCCTTATTACAAACTCATTTCCGTGAGAATCACAAATTACATCAATGGATTCTCAAACTTAAACTTTGCTAGAAAAGAAAATAGAAGAGAAAGGTTTTAGAGTTTATACCCTTGAGGAAAGAAAATCCTTGGTTAACTCCTCCTAGAACACTTTGATCCTCCTTCTTCTTCCCCTAAGGTTTGTTAATAGAAGAGTATAAGAAAATTTGAGAAGAATACTTCTAAATTTCAAACTTTGCTAGAACATAAGAAAGAGAGGGTTTAGAGTTTATACCCTTGGAGAAATGCTTGACTAGACTCCTCCTATAACACTTTGATCTTCTTCTTCTTCTATTGTTTGCTAGTGGCTTAGAGTTAGGAGAGTGAGGGAAAATTTTTGGGAGAGAATAGGTGGAGTATGGCCAGTTTTGGTGTGCAGAAAAAGGAGAGGAGATGTGCAAAATGGCTAACCTAAGGCTTGCACTAATGGTCTAACATTTATAGACTTTGCTTGATCTCTTCTTAGTTCTCAACTAAGCCTATCAGGCTAGCTTAATTAGCTAAATTTTGGGTTAATTCCCCTTGCTTTGGCTGGCCGGTTGTGTGCTTCAAGAGGGAAGTGAAGTAAGCATCCTTGCCCAATAGTTGATTTGACTCAATCTCATCATGAAATCATCTAGCACACTCCACTAGCCAAAATTTGGCTATAATTCCCTAAGCATGGCCGGTTCTAGGTGGGGAAAAGGAGTATGTATGCCATGATTTACCCTTCAACCACTACTAAATTTTTTCCTTGTAGGAAGATGACTTAGGCAGCAAGTTTAGGTATAATTAACTTTTCCTTTCGTATTTATGGGCAAAATCTCACAGTTCGGTGTTGATTTAATGATGGAATCAATCCATAATCTCATAATGCTGATATGGCATCTCCGCGGCTCGAATGGCTGTTCGGACGACCAAACTTGCTGATGAGTAGCGGACTGTTTCTGCCAACCAATTTCATGATTCAGTCTCATTTTTCAAGACGTATGAAGATACATGTATGAGTAGAAATAAGGAACAAAATTTGACCTTAACAGCGCATTTCTCTTTTTTTTTTTAGTAGTTTCAAGATCTTCCTGCAAATAAGAAATTATTGATGTCAACACATAGGATAACTCTAGAGTAGGTTTGAAAGATTGTGCTATCGACAAGCTCATTTTAAATTGTTAGATATGTATCATACTTTGTTAGTTTTACGTAGTTTTTAATTTTGATGTGATTTACCTTGCGATAAAAGCTTCTTATGGCACTGTTAAGTGACATTGTACATATTCTCTCAAATATATGGACTAGAACCATTTTAAATGCATACACGGGCAACTACAAAGTAACCCTTGAATCTTGCAACTCAAAAAATCAACCTTTTAATTTTTGGAATTGCAACTTAATCCTTTAATTTGAGTAGTGTTACAATATTCATCTAACTCATTGGTTATACTGAGAATAAGGAAAATTCTTTTATATTCCATTAATACCATTAAAAAGTGGGACCAAACAGCAAATTAAAAGTAGATGTAAATGCCCTTAAACCATTGTCCAACCACTAAAATTGCAAAAATTGCAAATATTAAAAACTATCTCCAAGCTTTCTCTCTAACGAATCTGATTAATTTGCAAATAATCGTGGTGTTGGTGTTCGTTTGAAATGGTTTTATCAAGGAAATAGTTTGAACATATTCTTAATTTTAGAAACACGGGATAACGTTATTTTTTGCATCAGCCAGTTTTGGTCCTTGATTGTGTAGGTTACGAGGACATCTTTGTTTTGATTAGCCTTTGTGCTCTACTCGTTTCATAGATTGAAACTACGATTCAAACTTTTTTACTACACGTTTTCTTTAAAATTTAAATTTTTATTTAAATCTATGAACTAAACAGGTCACATATTTTAACCATGCCATACTTTTAGGATGATGTTGTTATGTTACAGGCCCGTTTGGATTGGCTTAAAAAAACGGAAATAATAAAAAATATGCCAATATAAAAAGCTTAAGAAAATATATAGGCCAACTTTTAGTTATAGAAATTAATAAGCCATAACTTGTCAAGTTATGGTTCATAACCATATAAGTTATGGACAAACTTGTCAAGTTATGGTTTATAGCTAGACAAGTTATGGACAAAAACCATGAATTATGGACAATAACTTGTCAAGTTATGGTTCATAACCATATAAGTTATGGACAAACTTGTCAAGTTATGGTTTATAGCTAGACAAGTTATGGACAAAAACCATGAATTATGGACAATAACTTGTCAAGTTATGGTTCATAACCAGACAAGTTATGGACGAAAACCGTAATTTGGCCTATTTATTAACTTATGTAAACTATTAGCCTATTAATTTTAATTCATCTCAGGTCTTGACATATTTTCCTCTTTCTCTCTTAAAAAAACTGTTTTTGGCTTATTTAGTCCAAAAGTCACTTTTGAACCTGTTTAGATAGACAACGAAAAGGACCACAGATTTTAGCCATGCCATACTTTTAGGATGATGTTGTTATATGCTACGGGCCCATTTGGATTGGCTTAAAAAAAAGCTGGTTTTAGCTTATTTAGTCTAAAATAACTTTCGAACATATTTAGATGAACAACTTTAAAGTGCATTTAGCCTTTTTAAACACTTTTGGAATAAGTTATCTCCTTAGTGCTTATAAAAAAATGCTTATGAAAAGCTTTTGTATTTACATTTTTAACCTTTTATTTGTGAACAATAAATTAAATATCACATCCATATCCTTTTATTACATTACTTTTTATAACAATAAGTGTTTTTGACTTTTTTACCCAAACAGGTTCAAAAGCTCTTCTTAAATATAAAAACATTTTTTCATGCACTATCTAAAGCGCCAACTTATGTTTATATCCTTCTACTACTTAAAAGCACAAGC
Organism: Morus notabilis; assembly: GCF_000414095.1. Taxonomy (NCBI): domain Eukaryota; kingdom Viridiplantae; phylum Streptophyta; class Magnoliopsida; order Rosales; family Moraceae; genus Morus; species Morus notabilis. The sequence goes on along the minus strand of NW_010361936.1, from coordinate 85,536 downwards.
CAAGTTATCCCAAACGGGCCCCTACTCCAAATCTAAACCATCATTATGCAACAAAGCAAAAAACTAATTACAAGAAGGACCAATTTCATAAATGCCAATGAACTTTATATCTTGTTTCAATATGCCCTTTAAGCTTTGAAAAGGGTTCATTTCTCCCTCTGAAGTATGTACCCTAGATCAAAATGCCCCCTACATTTATAAAACTAACAAATTGATTACGTGACACTATTTATGTTTTTATAAATGCCCCCTGAATTATTGTTTTTATAAATGCCCCTGACTTATTACTTTTGTGTCAACTTGCCCCTCAAAATCAAGGGGTATTTATGAAAAATATTAGTTCAAGAGGCATTTATGAAAAACAATAGTTCAGAAGGTAAGTTGACACAAAATTAATAGTTCAAGTGTATTTATGAAATAAATTAGTTCAGGGGTGGTTTGAACCACTTTTCATACTTTAGAGAGTAAAATGATACTTTTTCAAAGTTTAGGTACAAAGTTCAGGGACATTTATGAAATTAATCCTTACGAGAAATAACAATAAAAATAAAATAAAATAAAACACAGACGATCCCCAGTTAAGCATATCGCCAGCCAGCAACCAGAGTACATAATGTTCTATATTATAATATTTGAGATTTAGCCAGAAAACACGGGTCATGAAAAACATTGTCGTCGTTGTCTAATAGTTCATTGAATTTAAAGTTGTTATTGGTTTTGTGTAAATGAAAGCTACCTCTTAATAATGAAGAGCATCCTAAGAAAATTCAAGACTGGATAATTATTTTAAGATAAGCTAAAGCAAATGACATCTTACGTATTAGACTCAAAGACCTGTACAACTAAAACTTCAAGTTTGATTCATCCTCCCTTTTCAAGAATTATTTACCATATTGGTAACCCTGGACACTTGATAATATTGGGGTATATATCCATAAATCAAATAAAATGTAAATATTTTTACTGATTATTAATGAAATGAGGAATTTATTTAATATTATTTTGCATGCATGTGATGTTTTATAAATATCAAAAATTTTTAAATTATTTTATATGTAACTTTAAACATTGTATATAACAGTTATATGCAGAGGATAATGTTTGAAGTAAAATAATCTAAACAGGTCCGTAATTATAAACTAAAGTTGGGATGTTTAATTTAAAATTACTAGTGCAGTTGATTACATTTTGAATGAAACATTCTCATCATAGATTTTTAATAATGAGAGTATTGGAATGAAAGTACTTTATGTAATATGATTGCATAGGATCGGAACGCGATTAATTATGAATCTCTAATAAATTCCGTTATTAAATAGAGCATTCAATATTAATCAATGATGGTCATATATGAATTAATCTTAATTCTTAGTAATTAATAGACTCCTATTTATGATATTATGTTCTTTGAGAGTAATGACACATATGAATAGTGTCAAAGTCTTGGTATATTGGGAGCATGGTAAAATAAATAGCCGAGAATATTAATTTACAAGATGAAATCCACTTATTCATAATGAAGTCGATAGACGGTTCTCATAAGTGTTGATTCAGGACTTGAATAATAAGAGTGCTCAATTTTATGATTGGATCATAAAATATATTATTCATTAGAGGATCAATGGTATTTATAGAGAAATATATACTTAAAGAGGTGAACGGAAAATTCCTAGCTTTAATTTTGATCCGTTTATAGAGTATTAATTCGCATGTAGTGACTATATCAATGGACAACACAAATTCCGTGAACATTATTATTTTATAATTTTAAGAGTGCAATTCTAAATTTATAGTGGAGTAATTTGGACTTAATAATTTTCATATATTAATTAAGGTGTTAATTAATTATCAAAATTATTAGAGCTTAAAGTTATAATGTCCATAGTTACTATCAACAGCTCCATAAGATTAATATGAACTATATATATCATATTGAGTTATGTTTATTAATTTAGAATTGAAAATTCTGAATACACATATTAATTAATTCGATTAATTAATATTAAAATTATTTTAAAATTATTTTAAATTAATATGTATGAATCTAATCAAAGAATGAAGTTTTTCTCACACCGCCAAAAGTTCCCCACGTGTCTCGTCACGAGAGTAGATTTCTTTTTTTTTTTTAATTTTATTTGGCCAATAAGATTTGGCCATAAATGTGCGGAAGCACATTCCTCAATGCATTGGGGAAACTTGCAAAGTTTGCGGATTAGATATATACGAGCATGAATTCCACACGTTGCTACGGTATATAATATTATATCACATAAAAAATTTTACAGCGTTGCTGCAGTATATAATGTTGTATTACATAAAAATTTTTATATTATTATAAACATATTAACAAATATATACACATGCAATATTAGAAACCAACATATATTTATATGTACATATAGATATATATAAATTATAAAACAATAACGCCTACCAGATCCATCGTGTTGTCTTTTTTAACTGCAAGATAGGAATGTTAAGAAATGAAAAAAAAATAAAAAATAAATGTATACAAATAATAAAAAAAATTAAGAAATGAAAAAATAAATGTATACAAATAATAAAAAAAAATTAACTCAAAATTAAATATGTATTATTTTTTAAAAAATGAAGTCAAAGAGAAAATAAAACTCAAATATTCAGAGAAAAAATAAACAAACGAACAGAAAATGAAATAGTATAACCAAAAAAGAAACAATATAATTACAAAAGAAAAGAGGAACCAAATTAGTAGAGGATGGAAGAGGGAAGACATAAAGCAAGAGACTAATACATATACTAAAATAGTATAAACCGGCCTCATTAATACATAAGAAAACTGAAGATAACATATCCAACAAAAAAATAATAAGAAATCAGAAATAAAAAATGAAGGAAAAATTTTTATAGAAAGTAGAAAAAAATGTAGGAACGAAAATTCTTAAAAAAAGATTAAAGGAAAACCCCAAAGAAAAGAAGCCCTCTTAAAATAAATTATTCCAGAAAAAGAAAACCTAAATCATGGAAAAAATTAGAAAATGAAAAAATAAATGTATACAAATAATAAAAAAAATTAACTCAAAATTAAATACGTAATATTTTTTAAAAAATGAAGTCAAAGAAGAAAAAAACTCAAATATTCAGAGAAGGAAAAACAAATCAGCGAATAGAGAACGAAATAGCATATCCAAGAAATAAACAATATCATTACAGAATAAAATAGGAACCAAATGAGTAAAGAATGAAAGAGGGAACACATAAAGAAAGAGCTTTCAAAAGAAAGAGGATAAAACTTTAGGCAATGGAAACGAATAATAGAAGCAACGGAATACAACCTCTTCCTAATTCAGATCTAACCCTATATATAAAGAAAATATATTTTTTTTTTAAATTCCGCTACAAATAGACGTAAATACCAACGAAGAACATGCGTGGTAAACAAACATGAAAGGATAAGAGAACAAACCAACAGCACCCAAAAAAGCCTAAAAGAAAAAAAAGAAACAAAAAGAAGACTGAGTGAAAAAATAAATAGGCTCATAAAAAACGTTCTCTTAAGAGCAAAAGAAAGAAGAAGAAAATTATAAAAAAAATCCATATTTATGCACATAAGATGGAGCAAAAAGAGAGGAAAATAATATAAGAGGGACACATAAAGCAATAGCTTTCAAAAGAAAGAGGATAAAACATAGAAAAGAATAAGAGAAGTAACAGAATACAATCTTTTTAATACAGATCTAACTCTATTTGTAAAAGAGAAAAAAATTTTAAAAAAAAAATCCGCTACAAATAGACATAAATGCCAGGATTTTTTTTTCTCTGCTCTCTCTCTCTCGACCACAGCTAGCCTCCACAATGAACAGGGAAATTTTTTTTTTCCTAAGTACTACAATGCACGTGAAAACAAATAAGTGAACCCCACGTTCATTAGAAAACCAACGTCACAAATAACACATTCACACCACGTGTCTCACTTGTCCCTTAGCACGTAATTTTTTTTTCTTTTTAAATTTCCGTAAGAAATATACGAAAATGCCAGCTGAAAACACCGGCTTCATCGGCAAGACAAGACGCACCCGTAGTGGCCGCACTCACGTTTTTTGGCTTCCCTAAAATTGAATATTTTGAAGTTGTCGTTGTTTATCCCCCCTTATTCATTTAGATTGGGTTGATGTTCAGTGACTGGCCTTTCTCTTGCTGTTGTCGAGTGCCAGCTCTTGGGAATAGAAGGGGAATGAAGGCAATTTGCCTTCTTAAATAGAAGAGGCTAAAGTTCGGCAGCGGATCACGAAATCTTGGTGATCTTCTCTATCTAATGAATGGGGAGTCACGGAGCCGACGAGTTCAGTCGAACAGCGTAACGAGGTCGATCGACTGACAGTGAGCCAAATCCGCGTTTTCAAACAATGAATCTAATTCAAACTCTCTCAGGAAGCTTGTGGTTCCGGAACCGGCTGCCGTAAGCCAACCCATATCCTTATTCGCGGTATCAGTTCCTACGCCCGGGCTCCCCGTCCCAGCCAATCTCCTTCTGGATCAAGGCCAGACATGACCCTGAAAATCTCGACCGACATAACGGGAATAAAAAAATCATCAGAAGAAAAAAGCAAGACTAAAACAGAAAAAACACTGTTTATTGCACTGTAGCATGAACCGTGAATCCGTCATCTCCTTTAATATATGTATAATATATATGTGTGTATATATATATATATATATATATTTTTTTTTTTAAAAGGAAATATGGCTGCACGTAAAAGAGTGGGAGAGTGGGTGAGAAAATCTCACAAAGTGTGTGTGTGATAGTGGGAGGATATTTAACTTAAATTGTTTAAATTAAAAAAAAATTCTCTCTAATATCTCTTAAGAGAATAATACGTATTATTTGAAAAAAAGATAGAGAAAAACATATACAGAGAAAAGGCTACTAAGAGACATCACATATTTTTGAGAAAAGTGAGTAATAATTATATGTGATTTTCTCATTCATCATTCTCATGTGTTGAGAAACCCATTAGAATGCTCACACGTTCGAATTCACATTGATCTGGAGATACGTTGAGAAAGAGCCGTGATGTTCTTAGAATTTAAAGTTCAAGACGGTGTTAGAGGAGTTCAAGATTAACGTCTTAATCGAGCGACAGTAAAATTCTTCTTCTCTTTAATTTCATAGTAGTTAAATTAATATGAAATAATAGTCGCATTAAATTTTTAATTTATGTGATTCAATCGATACCACGCTTCCGCACAAATTTTTTAAAAATCCGGTTTGAGAAACTAACAATTGGTATCGGAGCGATCTTTATTTCATGCTAATTTAACGTTTGATTATGTGATAATTCATGTATGTTTAATGGGTAGACACTTATGCATATGATGTATGATTCTTGTGTGATGGTTATATATTATACGAATGGATTGGTCGTCACTTTTTCCGATTTCTTGGAATTAGTTTTTGCTATTTTATTTTGATTAGATCAATTGTAAAATAGGAATCCATATGTAATTTTATTTTTCTTCAATGGCGGACGGATCATCATCATGTGTGAATTTATGGAAGTGTTCCAAGTATTTCTTTTAGAAAAGTTCCAAATTATTTTAAAAAATAGAGGCTGTCCGGCGACCGTACGGTGACAGTCGCTGGCGATTGTCACCGGCGAAGGCAGGGCGGCTGCCATGGCTGAGCGTCGGGCCATGGCAGAACTGCAGCAGCCATATTGGCTAGTGTAGATGACTACACCTTCAGGTGCAGTCATGGGCCCAGGCCCAAATGGGCCTCTTCTGCTTGAGGCAGAGGTTGTGGTATGGGCTGGCTTTTCCAACCGGCCCATATCCCACAAGGGGCTGCCTTTAGGCAGCCGAATCTCTTTTTTTTTTTTTGAATCAATTTTTTTTTTGACATCCACAAAAAGGAAGACATAAAGATGGATAATGTTGGAATTTTGGACGGGCCGCCCGCGACAGTCCGAAAAGCCCAAAGATTTGTCCGAGCCCGAACCCGATCCGCCCGAAATTTCCGGGCCGCCCGCTCGAGCCCGAATTTCACCTTGAACGGGCCGCGGGCTTGTATTCGGCGGCCCGAGCCCGCCCGAATTGCCCGAATTTTTTAAACTTTTTTTTTAATATTAAGTATTTATATATATATTAGTATTACAATTTATATATATTACAATTTGAAATGAACACACGAACTATATAAAAAAATTATTTCTTTATTAATTTTTAAATTTGTAATTCATGATTGCCTCATTAAAAACCTTACCAAGAAAAACCCAATTGGGAAAAAAACTTGGCGACGAAAAAAGAGTGCAATCATTTTGTGACGAATTACAAATTTTACAAACTTATAAAGTTATACAATTACAAATACAATGTTAAAAGTAAATACATATTTACAAATTACAAATTTACAATTTAATTTGAAGCTGAAGGATCGTCTTCAAAATTAAATGTTAATCGATTAAATTCATCA
>NW_010361936.1:78405-78793 GCF_000414095.1 Morus notabilis | reverse complement strand
GAGGTACGCCATAAGCTCGTTGAAGCTGCTGCCGCCACTGCCACTTGTTGATGAAGATCCACTTCCACTCACAGCTTCTGTTTGAGTTGTCTTCTTCTTCTTTAATCCGAAAACATTCAAGAATGAATGCGGGTTTTCATCATGTTGTTGCGATTCTTGTACTCTAGAGTTTGTGCTTCTAAACCTAATCTCATATTTACTATAGATCTCATATATTTTTCCCTTTATTATTGAAAATTGGTCCGTACAAGTGATGCCTAAAAATTCACCTAAGTTTTCTAAACCACTTTCTAATCCGTCTAATTTTAATCTAGGATCAAAAATTGTACCTAAACCATATAACAAAGGCAACTTAGACCAATATTTTTTAAATTTTTTTTCCATAGAC
>NW_010361936.1:75991-77721 GCF_000414095.1 Morus notabilis | reverse complement strand
CGCTAGTCGAGTGTAAAAGGTTTATTAATGCATCTTTTTCTTTTTTAAATAATTTTAATAAATCTTTCCTAAGAGTAGTTTTTGAAGTGAACTGTGCATTAGGATTGTGTACAACCTTAATATATCGTTGCCAATTAGGATGCTCTACAAAACTAAGTGGTTGATCTAAAGCAGCTATCATTCGCGCAACTTCCATACGATCTACTTGCGGATCGTATTTCCAAGTGGTTAGACCACCGGTTGCGCGATCAAAAGATAATTGTGTTTGGCGGAGTTCGAGTCCGCTAGATTGGCTAAGCTTTTGAAGACACTTTTCGGAGTGTCGTCTCAAGTGTGTGGTGCCGTGAATAGTGTCACCTTGTAATTTAGATAAACAATATTTACACTGAGCTATATGTTTAGTGTTACCTTCATTATCTACCTCGTCAATTATGTCGAAGTGATCCCAAACTGTCGAGGTACGCTTGCATTTCCTCATGGAGGTTGCACCACTTGCCAACGCAGACGCAGACGCAGTCGCACTCGCCGCCGCTTCTCCACACCCACTATTGCAACCACAACCTCCAATACATCCACCATGGCTTGGATTAGTAGATTGCTGCGTAACAAACTCATTAGTGGGAAATTGCCCTTCTTCTACATTGTGTTAGGCATCAACGGGAATACCACTATAACCAAAAGGATTCATTATAAAAAAATAAGATGAATTTGAGTGAGAGAGAGCTTTAGAAAAATTGTGAGAGAGATTGAGCGAGATTGAGAGAGATTGAGAGAAATTGAGAGAGATTGAGAGGGATTGAGAGAGTTTGAGTGAGAAAAATGTGTGGGGGATGGGGGGTATTTATAGAGAAATTTTGGGGTTAAAAAAAGATTTTTTTAAAAAAAAAAGGGATAAACGGCTATTTTTTGAAATTCGGGCAGTCGGGCAGTCAGGCAACCTCGGGCAAGTCGGGTTTTCGGGTAAAATTCGGGTAAAATTTAAAAAAACTAGCCGTTTTTGGGTATTCAGGCAACTCGGGCAGGTCGGGTTTCGCGCAGAATTCGGGTAAAAATTCAAAAAACTAGCCATTTTCGGGTATTCGGGCAGGCGGGAAAAATTCAAGCAAAATTAAAAAAAAACAACCGTTTGAGTGATTCGGACAGTTTTGTCGGGCAACGGGTTCGGGCATTTCGGGCACACCGAATTTTCGAGCATTTTTCGGGTCAGGCAATTCGAGCAGTTCGGGCATGGTCGGAAAAATTCAAAAAAATCCCGGCGGACGGCGGTATACGGTGGTTAGACGGCGGCGGTTAACACTTAACTTGTAGTGACTAAGAAAATCCCAGAATTTCAATAATGTAATTCATGTATTCAAGTCAAGGATTTTCCTGGAAAATCATTATACTATGTACATTTTGTGATTGAAGGATTTATGGAATTAATATCTGCATTCCTAAATTCTGTAGCAGATTTCACGTTAAGTTCACGTTTTTCCGATCAAGCAAATTCGATCGATAAATTCTCACCGTGCTTTAAACGGACGAATTTCCAGTACAGATACCGTTTGAGAATCTTAATTTTAAGAATCTCCCAGCACAGTACAAACTAGCATCCAGTACCTGTATACAGGAGAAAATAGCTGTTAGTATAATTTTGGACAGTTTTAATAAGTAACTTAAGGGAATGGACAAAAGTACAAGGGGTAGGTTAGTGTGTGTGATTTGATGTGATGTGATGAGAGAGGTGAATA
>NW_010361936.1:73666-75966 GCF_000414095.1 Morus notabilis | reverse complement strand
ATGATTAGTTTTTTTTCTCCTTTTTCTCTTCACTTGGCCGGCCATCCTTAGGGATTTATAGCTAAAAATTTTGGTTAAATGTTGAGTGTGCTAGAGGATTGATGTGATAGTAATGATTGAAAGGAAATCATGACATTTCTTCCTTCACTTTTTCTCTTCACTTGGCCGGCCATCTTCAAGGGTTTATAGCTAAAAATTTTGGTTAAATGTTGAGTGTGCTAGAGGATTGATGTGATAGTAATGATTGAAAGGAAATCATGACATTTCTTCCTTCACTTTTTCTCTTCACTTGGCCGGCCATCTTCAAGGGGTTTAAGCAAAATTTTTGTTAGTTAAGTAGACTAAAAGGAGGTAATAACCTAGTGGTCTATAAATAAAACCAATGTGATCTAAGCCTAACTTTTGCTTTATCTCACTTCCTTCTCCATATCCAAAACCGGTTCTCCAAAGCTCCAACCCTCAAGTTTTCTAAACTTTTCCCTCACCAAACCAAGCCATCCCTTACCTCACACACACTCAAAAGTTACCATAAATCTCACCACAAATCCTAGTTTAAGTTGAAGGAGAAAAGGAGGAGTCTAGACAAGCATTTCTCCAAGGGTAAAAACTCTAAAATTCTCTCTTTTTTTATGTTTTAGTAAAGTTGGAAATGTAGAAATATTCTTCTCAAATTTTCTTATCCTCTTCTAGTTTCAAGTCGTTAACGAATCTTAGAGGAGATCAAATGCTTTCAAGAGAGAGAACTCTTTAAGGGTAAGATTCTTAAACTCTTCCCCATTATTTTTCTAGCCAACCTTAAGCACGAATTCATGATGTAATTTGTGGTTCATGAGGAGATAAGTGTAATAAGGGTGTGTAAGTTTTATGTTTGTTTTGTGAGTTTTGAGGTTAGTTTGATGTGGTATTTTATGCTTGATCTAAGTTGCTTATTTTCATATTAGAGGAAAAATTTTATGGTGAATTTGACCGTGAAAATGAGGACCCTAGAGCGAGATTTTTCAATGTTTCAAAGCTTGAACTTATAGCCCTAGATGTTTTGAACATTTTCGGTTACTATGACAAAACTTAATTTTAACTCTAAAACCAAGTTTGAAGTCATTTTAGAAAAACAGACAAGCTGTCCAACACAGTTTCGAAAAAAAAACTGGCAGCCACTGGTTCAGCCAAACGGGATCCTTAGAGGCTCAATCTCGATTTTTCACAAAAGTGATAATTTTAGATTTCGACGAGATGAAGAAATTTTATGAAGAAAGTATTTTCAAAATCTGACTCTAAGAGGTACTAAAACATAGATTCCCGAAACGGCACAGTTTTTGACTAAAACAATTTCAAGAAAAACAGCAGCCACGGTTTTCAGCCAAACGAGGCCTTTAGAGGCCGAATTTCAACTTTTACCAAAAACGAAAATTTTAGATCTCGATGAGACGAGGAATTTTCACGAAGAATAAAATTTTAAAATCCGACTCTAAGATACAGTAAAATACAAATTTCAGAAACTGCACAGTTTTTAACAAGACAAAACTGAAATAGTGTCGGTTTCAACAAAAAGTTATAAAAGAATTCGAAATAGAATTCTAGTAAAATACAATGACATTAAATCTTATTTTAATGAAAGTATTCATAAAGGAAGTTTACAAGGAAAAATGCTTTCTTTAAAGAACATAGTGGTTTACCGAGTGAATTATCCCGACGGGCACCTACGAGCCCAATACGATAGGTCCGTAAAATTTCGAATATTTAATATGGGTCCAATGCCCACATTAGTTTAAGAGACTCCGTTGGAGTCTAAATTTCAGCGGCGTAAAAGTTAGAATACCATGTATAAGTCTTAGGTCAAATTGGGCCTTAATATCATACCAAGGGAAATTTAGGAAAAATAAGATTTTGAGGATTTAATAAATTAATCTTTATTATCCTTTAGTAAAGGAAAGGAATATATGCTTTATGGAAATGGTTAGATTTTCCTTTATAAGTTGCTAAAATAGAATAGCAAATAACAGTTAATCTCACACCCTTAATGGGTGTTCATTTTCAGAAGAAAGCAAGAGACTAGGCTGATAGGCGAAAAGGGGATTCCAGCTTTGAAAATCAAGTAAGTAGGAATCTCGCCTACAGTATAAATAGATTTTAAAGTAAACAGTACACATGAACTATATATGTTTGAGTACATTTAATGTTATGAATGCTATGCTATGTTATACTACATACACTTAGGCAGTACACCCGAATTATATGTGTTCGAGTACATGATATAGTATGCTATGCTAGGTCATATTGCATACACCTTAATAAGTCAAGAG
>NW_010361936.1:2633-73651 GCF_000414095.1 Morus notabilis | reverse complement strand
CGAGCACTCGGGCCCATCAGTAAGAAAGATAAGATAAGATAATAAGATTCTGATAAGACATCATAATTAAGCATAATTGGCTCATGCATATTATTCATGTGAACTTACAGTTATTTTACGAGAGGTAGTTCCTACTTGCTGAGCGAAAGCTCATTATAGAATGTTTATACTGTAGGTAAGCAACCGGCATATAATGTCTGATGGACTGCCGGCGAGTGGACGAACGATGTGGGGCTCGGGATATGGATACCGCTCGTAAATATTTTTGCAATCAGCTTTATGTTATAAATAGTTTTGTTAATTATGATTCTGAAATATATATGTTAAGGTTTGAATATTTTAATTTAGAAAGTAATTTCGTATCTTATGTTTATTATAAGACCTTTTAAAAAAAAAAATGTTCCGTAAATTTTAAGAAATTTCAGTAAGTACAAGTTAAAAAGTTAGTTACAGTGGCGGACTCAAAGGAGGGTCGCTACAAGTGGACATGTCAAATTCGGGCTGCCCGAGCCCGAACCCGAAAATCTTGCTTGGGCGGGCGGGAAATGGGCTTGCCCACCCGAGCCCGAAAAAATTCGGGCTTCGGGCAGCCCGACGACCCAAAGTTCCGGCGCTGAAGATGGATAAGACTTAAAGATGGAAAATTACAAGAAGACCCATTATGATGTAATTTATTATTATTATTATTTATTTTGGGGTTGTAATTCTTAGGTCCATGTAATCTCGCCAAATTTTTCTATTTCGCGTGTATGTCTTTATTTATTTATTTATTATGATTGATAATAATTGTATTACCATGCATCTAACATGTCATTATAGGATAGAAAGTGCCTACCTAATTTATATGTATGAGATGCATCATGCGCATTAATTATTTATTTTAATTCTAAAATTGTTTTAATAAATTAAATTAATTAAATGTGTCAAATTGTTGAGTTTAATGTGATTAAATTCAAAGTTATCAAATTTAATAAGATTAAATTTAAGGTTGTTAAATTTAATGAGATTAAATTTAAATAAATTAATTAGCAAATGGTTTTGTTAAATTTAATGAGATTAAATTTAAATTAATTAATTAGCAAATGATTTTGTAAAATTTAAATAAGTCAAATGTGAAATTTATAAATTTAAATGTTAAATTTTAAAATTGTCACAAATGACTTAATATAATTTTAAAGTTGTTTAAAAATTTATGGGACTTAGTGACTTAAATTGTTTAAATTCACTAAGAATTATAAAGTAAGAGTTGTTTTATAAAATAAATACACCACTTGTAAATAATGAGTGAGAGCGGGTAATGACAATATAACCCATAGGTCCCTACCGTTAGTACAACACCGTGAGTAATTAGTAAGGCCCCGAGACGCTTTGACTTCGTCCTCCCTACAGAGGATGTCCATTAATTATTATAACAAGGTTGTCTTCCAAAGAGATAGGATCTTAAGGATGTATTTTAAAATTGACCTACCCTACGGCGGCAACTTCTAAGTTAAGTCTAAAAGATCTGAAACGGTAGGTTAGACTCATGAAGAAATAATTAAATTAGTCAATTATTTTCTTGACCTAAATAAAGAGAAATTAATAAATATTAGAAGTATGAGATATTTCAGATAGTATTTATTAATTGAGACAGTCTCATTTTAATTAGTAATTATTTGACCTACCCTACGGCGACTCTTAATTATGGTGATTAAAATTTCTTAGGCAATTAAACACTTATTTGTGTATTTAATATGTGCATTCATGAATCATATTTATATGCCTTAAATTTAGTAGTGATATTTATGCAAAATGTTGATTGAGTTAAATTCCTTATTTTCAGCAAAAATGTCAAACCCTATTTTCACACTTCTTACTTCCCAAATTTCAAATGGTAAAAACTTTGTCAAATGGAAAAGCAACATGAACATACTCTTGATATGTGAAAATTTCCATTTTGTCCTTAAGGAGGATTATCCTCTAGTGCCTCCGGCCAATGCCACCATGGCCGTGACTAATCGATGGGTCAACGCCAACAACAAGGTTCGCTGTTACCTGTTAGCAGCAATGAATGAAGTGCTGAGAACTCAGCACGAAGGCCTTGCCACTGCTAGAGAGATCATGAACTCTCTTCAGATGATGTTTAGATGTCCATTTGATTCAGCCCGGTACACTGTTGTCAAAGTCGTTATGAACGGCCGTATGAAGAATGGTGCTTCTGTACGTGAGCATGTGCTTAAGATGATTAATCATCTTAATGAGGCTGAAATTAATGGGTCTCAGATTGATGAGAAGAACCAAGTTGGCATGATACTGGAGACACTTTCTCCTGATTTTCTTCCACTCAGGACAAGTTATCTGATGAACCAAAAGAATGATAACTTGACTAAGCTCCTGAATGAGCTGCAGTAATTTGAGTCCCTTATAGGTGATAAGGGAGGCAAGGTAAATGTTGCTGAAGGCAACGCAGCTGAGGGAAGGCCTTCTTCATTAAACAAGAAGAAGAAGAATAAGGGGAACAACAAGGGCAAAGGGAAGAAGAAGATCTAGAGGAATAAGTAGAACAAGGTTACTCCAAAGCCTAAGCAAAAGTGTTTCCACTGCAACTAGGATGACCATTGGAAAAGGAACTGTAAAAAGTACCTCGATGAGTTAAAAAAGAAGAAGCAAGGTAAATCAGATTTACTGGTCATGGAAACATGTTTAGTTGAGAATGATTTCTCTACTTGGATAGTTGATTCATAGGCATCTAACCATGTTTGTACTTCTTTGCAGATGCTGGAAACATCCAGGGATCTTAAAGATGGATCTTTCCAGATAAGAGTGGGCAATGGGGTAAAGATCTCAGCGACGGCAGTAGGGACAATGCGATTGTCTTTTACAAATAATAAATATTTATTGTTGGACAATGTTTATTTTATTCTGGATTTCAAACGGAATTTTCTTTCGGTTTCTAGATTGCATGAACAGTTTGTTTCAATTTCTTTTGATATTGACTCTGTCTCTTTTTCTAAGAATGGAATTTATATTTGTTCTGCTTTTGTTGATAATGGTCTTTACTTTGTTAAACCCATATCCAACGAAATGCTACAAACCGAAATGTTCAAAGTCGCTGAACCAACCCCTAAAAAAAAGAAAGGTTTCTAACAAAGATGAAACATACTTGTGGCATCTAAGGCTAGGTCATATAAACATATATATGATTAAACTATTAGCAAACGATGGTCCTTTGAGGGCGCTAAAGCTTGGCACTCTACCAGTTTGTGAATCCTGTCTAGAAGGAAAAATGACCAAGAGGTCATTTTCGGCAAAGGGTGAAAGAGCAAAGACGCCCCTTGAAATCATACATACCGATGTATGTGGTCCTTTGAATGTCAAAGTGAGGGGAGGCTATGAATACTTCGTCACATTTATTGATGATTATTCAAGATTCAGATATGCATACCTGATGCAAAAGAAATCCGAAACCTTTAAAAAGTTTAAAGAATTCTGTGCCGAAGCTAAAAAGCAACTCGACAAATCAATCAAAACTATTTAATCGGATTGAGGAGGAGAGTACTTGGATTATGAATTCAAAGACTACCTGATTGAGAATGGAATAATATCTCAACTCACTGCACCTGGCACACCACAACAAAATGGTGTAGCTGAAAGAAGAAACCACGCCTTGCTTGACATGATGAGATCAATGTTAAGTTATTCTTCTTTACCCACTTCATTTTGGGGTTATGCATTGCAAACAACAGTATACATTCTGAACTTAGTTCCATCTAAATCAATCCCTATAACTCCCCTAGAGTTGTGGAATGGTCGTAAACCTAGTTTGAGACACATTCGCATATAGGGATGCCCAACACACATGCTGAATGGAAAGACTGGTAAGTTGGAACCTCGCTCTGAAGTCTTCATATTTGTGGGTTATCCAAAAGGAACAAGAGGATGTATGTTTTATAGTCCTTAGGATAACAAAGTGTTTGTATCGACAAACGCTACGTTTCTTGGGCACAACAATATGGCACATTTTAAGCCAAGAAGCAAGATAATTCATGAAGAGTTGTTGGCTTATCAAATTAGCCCCACATCGACAACAGTTGTTGGACAACAAAGAAGGGAGACCACTGATCGTGATCAAACACCACCGCCACCACGACGGAGTGGGAGGGAAATAAGATTACCCACCCGCTATCGTGAAAATAGAGAAGCAAATGTTGCAGTCACTAATGGCAGTGAAGACGATCCATTGTCATACAAGATGGCAATGGATGATATTGATTAAGAAAAATGGCAAGAAACCATGAAACTAGAAATGGAGTCTATGTACTTCAATTTTGTATGAGAGCTGGTAGACCTACTAGAAGGCGTTAAGCCTATTGGTTGAAAATGGATCTACAAGAAAAAAAGATGAGCTGATGGAAAGCTTGAAACATTCAAAGCAAGATTGGTTGCAAAAGGTTTTACCCAAAAGGAAGGAGTAGACTATGAGGATACTTTTTCCCCTGTAGCCATGCTAAAGTCCATCTGCATCCACTTATTTATTATCGCTCATTATGACTATGAGATATGGCAAATGGATGTTAAGACGGCGTTTCTGAATGGCCATCTTGAAGAGACCATTCATATGGTCCAACCAGAGGGTTTCGTGGTAGAAGGCCAAGAGCAAAAGATCTGCAAATTGCCGAGGTCCATTTATGGACTAAAGCAAGCTTCTAGATCTTGGAACGAAGCCATAAAATCTTATGGTTTTGAACAAAATCTTGGTGAACCTTCTGTCTACAAGCAAATTCAAGGAGATAAAGTGGTCTTCTTGGATCTTTATGTAGATGACATTCTGCTCATTGGGAATGACATAGAATTGCTATCCAAAGTAAAGAATTGGCTAGACATCCAATTCCAAATGAAGGATTTGGGAGAAGCCAACTACATTCTTAGGATCCAGATTATCTGAGATCGCAAGAATAGGCTTTTGGCATTATCTCAGACATCGTATATTGACAAGGTGCTTGTCGGGTTTTCGATGCATAACTCCAAGAAAGGAAATTTGCCTTCCCGACATGGAGTTCATCTCTCCAAGGAACAGTGTCCAAAGACACCCCAAGAGGAAGAGGATATGAGACGAGTTCCCTATGCATCGGCGGTTGGTAGCCTGATGTATGCAATGCTATGTACTAGACCTGACATATGCTTTGCAGTAGGGATGGTTAGCAGATACCCGTCAAACCCATGATTAGATCATTGGGTTGCAGTCAAACACATACTTAAATATCTGAGGAGGATGAGAAACCATATGCTAGTATACTCTGGTGGGGATTTGATTCCTACTGGATATATTGATTCTAATTTTTAGTCAAATAGGGACTCTCGCAAGTCCACATCGGGGGCAGTGTTCACTTTGGGAAATTGAGCCATTTTATGGAGGAGTATCAAGCAATCTTGTATTGCTGACTCAACCATGGAGGCTGAGTATGTAGCAGCTTGTGAAGCAGCTAAGGAAGCAGTCTGGCTTTGTGAATTTCTAAAGGAATTGGAAGTTGTTCCAAACATGAATGAACCCATCAGACTCTATTGTGACAACCGTGGAGCAGAGGAACCACCGCAAAGGAAAGAATATATAGAGAAAATTCCACCTGGTCAGAGAGATTATTTCTAGAGGAAACGTTTCAGTTGAAAAGATTGCATCCACGAATAACATAGCTGATCCGTTTACCAAAACATTACCAGCTGGGAGTTTTGAGAGACATCTTGAAAGTATGGGATTTAGAGACATGTCTCATTTGCTTTAGGGCAAGTGGGAGACTCTTGGGGTATATGCCCATAAATCAAATAAGATATAAATATTTTTGCTGATTGTTAATGAAATGAGGAATTTTTTTAATATTATTTTGCATGCATGTCATGTTTTATAAATATTAAAAATCCCTAGATTATTTAAGATATAACTTTAAATATTGTATATAAGTATTATATGCAGAGGATAATGTTTGAAGTAAAATAATCTAAACTTGTTCGTAATTATACATTAAAGTTGAGATGTTTAATTTAAAGTTACTAGTGTGGTTCATTACATTTTGAATGAAACAATCTTATCATATATTGTTAATAATGAAATTATTGGAATGAAAGCACTGTATGTAAAATGATTACATAGGATCGGAACATGATTAATTATGAATCTCTAATAAATTCCGTTATTAAATAGAGCATTCAATATTAATCAATGATGGTCATATATGAATTAATCTTAATTATGAGTAATTAATAGACTCCTTTTATGATATTATGTTCTTTGACATATTGAGTAATGACACATATGAATAGTGTCAAAGTCTTGGTATATTAGGAGCATAGTAAAATAAATAGCCGGGAATATTAATTTACGAGATGAAATCCATTCCTTCATAATGAAGTAGATGGATGGTTCCGATAAGTGTTTATTCGAGACTTGAATAATAAGAGCGCTCAATTTTATAATTGGATCATAAAATATATTATTCATTAGAAAATCAATGGTACTTATAGAGCAATATATAATTAAAGAGATCAACGAAAAATTCCTAGCTTTAATTATGAACCGTTTATGGAGGATTAATTCGTATGTGGTGACTATATCAATGGACAACACAAATTCCGTGAACATTATTATTTTATAATTTTTATATTTTAATTAAGGTGTTAATTAATTGTCAAAATTATTGGAGCTTAAAGTTATAATATCTGTAGTTCCTATCAACGGCTCCATAAAATTAATGTGAACCGTATATATCATATTGAGTTATGTTTATTAATTTAGAATTGAGAATTCTAAATACACATATTAATTAATTCGATTAATTAATATTAAAATTAATTTAAAATTGTTTTAAATTTATATAGATGACCATACTTTTGAGAAAAGTGAGTGATAATTATAGGTGACTTTTCTATTCATCCTTCTCATGTGTTGAGAAACTCATTAGAATGCCCACACGTTCGAGTTCACATTGATCCGGAGATACGTTGAGAAAGAGCCGTGGTATTCTTAGAATTTAAAGTTCATGACGGTGTTAAAGGAGTTCAAGATTAACGTCATAATCGAGCGACGGTAACATTCTTCTTCTTCTCTTTAATTTCTTAATAGTTAAATTAACATGAAATAATAATCGCATTAAAATTTTAATTTATATGATTTGATCGATACCACACTTCTGCATAAATTTTTTAAAAATCCGGTTTGAGAAACTAACAGATAATACCAATGAAATATCGACATCATTATCGAGAATTTAATCAGCAGTTTCCGACAAAGAAAGGTGAGTCAAATACCTTAAACTGGAAGAGCAAAATTGACCTGGCATGGAGAGAAGAAATGTTCTAATTCCCAATCAAGCTGGAAAAGTATTCCCGTTGGTTAAAACCAGCGTTTTTTTTTTTTTTTGAAAAATAAGACTATTTAGGAATGGCAAGGATGTTAAAAGAGCAAAGTACATACCATAAAGAGGTTAGGAGAGAACTAACCACCAAGAATGGCAAGGAGAGTGAGAGCACATGAGAAAAATCAAGCTCTCAAATTAGGAAGTCTTGTTTGTCTCTAGAAACAGAATAACATGAATTCAGAGTGAAGGAAATGAAGGAAAGAGATGGAGATTACCATGAGAATGGCAATAATTCACAGCAGATAATGTAGGAAAAGAGTTGGTCGCTGTATGCTGTTCCAATTGCATGAGTAGAGTGTATAAATATATATATATATATTTATTTATATATATATATTTATATATATATATATATATAAATGTATGTATGTGTATAAGTATATAGAGAGAGAGAAAATTATTTTAGTATTGCAACCAAGTTGGTGGAAAAAGTTAAAATGCCAAGAAAATCAAGCTGCTAATATCCCAACAAATTTGAAACATCAAAAGTTCTCTCATACAACGAGAGGTAGCATCAGAACTAAAGAACAATGGATCTTCAAAAGCACATATGTGGTTCCTCTTTTGTTACCTTTTTTTTTTCCAGAAATTACTACCATAGGGAAAAGAAGCAATTTCGAAAGAGACATTAATAACAGATAAAAAAAAAGGTTCCCTTTATGAAAATATGAAATGATATAGGAAAACCTCAATTTTTATACAGAGTGGAACTAAGAAATTACTTTGAAAGCTTTAGAGCACAATTCGGGTTGTCGAACGATGTATATCTGATCACCACAACTATCTTTCTTGTATATATCTTGATTTCTGTGCCAAGTCCATAACGCGTATGTAGAATTAACGACCTGCACCAGCATAAAAAAAAGATTTTAAGAGAAAGATGACATCTGTATGTAAATCTAGGCAGACCACAAAGCTATATAACACACTCAAAATACACAGCCAAACAAATTACTGGACTGCAAAAATGTTTCATTTAAATGAAGCTTATAAAAGGAAAAAGTCCTTGGCGCAAAGTAGGCTTTCATTTCAAAGCCTTGATAAGAGAAGCTGAAATTGTACCTCAAATATGCCATGCCCAAAGCTGCTTTCTCTGAACGCACTCCACTCTGGCTGTTCGTCCCAACAAAACTTGCCTTTAGCAGGACCGGAAGTAAAGTTCAAATGACACACCCCTCCAAATTCTGGTATGTTATCACTAGAGGAGGGACACTTTCCGGGGTCATCAGCATGATCAACGTCAACTTTTTCAATATTTCCACCGTCTCCAACAGTTATGTAAACTGGCCCACAAGGATCCAACGTATAGTTAAAGACTCTATTCATTCGCTCATAAGCATGCACCTGAAAAGTAAACAGCATATAACACGATCATCCAATTTTGCATGTGAAATTTTGAAGCAAATAAACCAAAGAAAAAAAAAAATTTTCCACACAGATAAGCACCTTAATGCAATCATCGAAAAACAGAACAGGCTTCAACTTACATGACCAGAAAAAACAACATCTACATTGTATTGGTATAGAAGTGCTTCCATTTCCTGCCTCATACATTCAAATTCCTGATAGTGAGAAGCATAACTATTGTACCAAGGTGAGTGCCATGCAGCTACCAGCCATGGGGTGACGGCATGGTCCACTCGAGCTAGATCTTTCCTTAGCCAAGCATACTGAGCGCCTTAATGGGAGTCAACAAAAACCGAAAAACCGTTTGGGATTACTTACTTAAGTCCAAAAAACTCTTTGCGTAAGGAACAATGAAACTAGCATGGTTGGTAAAAGAGCACAAAAGAACTTTGCAAAGACACCAATGTACTTTTATGATTATTTCAAGAACCTAGATTATTTAGCTTTTGACACATCTTTCTACTATTGCTACAAGTAAAATGGTGCTTCTTTAAAACGCATAGCAATCACAAATTGAGTCTAAATCCGCTATAAACATAACTTAGAACTTGCTATAGTGCTCACAACAAAAGAAGAATAATCAAAAAGAAGGTTTCGGATACCAGTGGCATTGTAGTCAACATATGCTCCTAACATGATAAAATGTACTCCTCCAGCATCAAAAGAGTAGTACAAGTTACTTTTAGACCCACACTCCTCTGAGGGAACTGCGAATCTTTTCAGATAGGACTGGAAAGTGATTCCAGCAACTTGAGGTTCAATCTCATGATTGCCTTCAATAACCATCATAGGAACTCTCGATGTTAAAGGTTCCATGAACCTGAAATTCCACTGCATTCGTGTTGATAGTGCGCCATTTCAAATTCAATACAATTTAGATAGGCAATCACATTCACCGTTTATGTGATCAAAGCTAGCTAATCAAGACATATCTTTGATGGATCAACTAGCTAGAGGCAACATTAGATGTAACGACACACATCACCGAGTAACGATCTAAACAATAGAATGACTGCCCCAAATCAAAGGACATCTGTTTCTACACTTTGAAAGAGATAAAGATTCATTGCTTGGCTAGCATCGCAGTCAACTTACATCATTCTAGCCATAAAGTTGATAAATGCTAATTAAGAAGAAAACATAATCATCTATACAAAGACCTTTCTAGTATATGCATGAAAGGAAATGAAAATAGGATCCTTCTACAATTTGGTTAATTTATGGTCATACATCACCTTAGCTAGTTCACAGTCATGCCTTCCTATCGACATCAAATGACTAAAATACTAAGAAAGTTACCTTCCCCAGCCATCCCAACGAGGTTGGTATGTCTCTCGAATAGGTGCATCTGGGAACGCACATGAGAAGCACGGGGCTCCTTTCCCGCCGGTTGTACGGTACTGATTCGCATAGCTTAAGTCCCCAACCATTAAAATCATTGAAGGATTGTTTTGAGTCAGATGATCAATGGTTGTGGTGGTATTGCTGGTGAGACCCAAATCTCCAACAACGGCTATACGATGAGGATATGCATATGGGCTAGGCTTTGGTGAAGATTCAAATGAATGCACTTTGCTCAAAGCTTGAAAAGAGCTATCCCCACACTTGTAGAAGTATTTGGTTCCAGGTTCAAGACCTGCAACGGAGAATACACGTCCTTACTTTTAAATACTCTTTTCTTTTACTAATGAGTTTCTTGGTGTCCAAATAATCTTTAAAGTTCGAGCACTAAGCCAACTTGTAACCCCGTGTTTTAAACCATCATCCCTACCAGTCCTAGTAAACCAAAATCCTGCCTCTCCAACACAGCAAATTATTCCTTTCTGCTGCAACTTTCAAACTTATCTAACAGTTGGTTACTTACTAGAATCCAATTTCAGTTTTTAGTACCTAACATGTCATCACAATGTACAGTTTTGCTAAGCACCAAGTCAACATATTCAAGTGAAGTAATGGCTATCGAGTCATCAAAACTCAATCTAAGTGCCAAATCAACCTGAATTTTGTACATTATAGTACTAATAAACGAGCCAGTCTATAAGAACTACTCTTATTTTTCCCTGAACAATGTCAGTAATGTCACTCTGTCCCCCCAACATTGTTCCTCTAGCAAATATTGGAGTCCTTCTGTTTGTTTCCGACACATTTTGTGGCAGGGCAAGGTGCTATAGTGATATAGTTTGGGATACAAACGTAAAATGCCGGGCAACAGTTTTACTAAGCACAAAGTCAACAACTTCAATTGAAGCGCCAAGTCAACCTGAATTCTGTACATTATGTAGTACTAAGAAACAAGCTATTCAGTAATCACAAATTTTTTCTTTTTTTTTGGTCCCCCTTACCATCAAGTTTCACATGGTGAATGATGCCAGAGGTGTAATTCAAGAGTCCTTTGAAGGGATAAAGTTGGCTATAAACAGTGGAAATCCCTCTCTGCACATTAGTATACTTGCCACTCTTTTTCCCATACCACACTTCACTAGCAACCGTTTTAGGATCAAGAGGTGTCACATTCAAACCAATCTGCGCATCCCCTAACCAAATCAAAACCAACCAGATCAAATAAACAAGGATTATTCTCGCTAATGCCCCGGCCATTGTCATTTTGTCCCATTAACTTTAAAAACTCCAACTTCCCTCTTTGAATTTAAATTAATCTTATTTAATCCCTTCTATTAGAATTTCTATTAAAAACAGTTTAAAAAAGAGGGGTTAAAGTAAAGCTTATACCGTATCCTTTTCGTATGTTTTCAACATAAATTCTAACATAAGAGGTTAAATAACACTCATTTTCCTCTTTTTTGACGTATTTTAATTCCACTAGCAGGAATTAAATGAACCGCTACAAGGTGGGAATGCACAAGTAATATGTATAAAATAAACAAAACCAGAAAACAACTGAAAAAGAAAAGGAAAAAAAAGTTTTGAGTATTTTGAAGGGAAAATACCAGTAACCCAAGAGACCCACATTGAAGTTGGTGAAGATATAGCAAGAGCAATCTGTTCTGGGAAATTTGAGGTCACATTTTTCTTGAGTCTAGGATGATCCATGGGCAAGTCATCACTGCCTCTCCGAAGGGATGGATCAAAACGCCGAGTGACAGGCTTGAATGGGCCTTCTAGAGTTGTGGGTATTTGAGCTTTATTCACCAAAATATTTGTTACCATCAATATGATGATCAGAGGAATCCATAGTGAGGTCTTTATTTTCATGGGAATTTCTTGTTCTTTTGAGTTGATGAAGATGGTTTAAGAAACTTGGAAGATGTCCAGTTATGGGTTCGTTAAATTATGCAGTTATTTACTTATGTTTTATTTATTTTTGGGCATCTTTGAAACGGATAAGTGGAATATGCTTAAGTTACTTTTAGTTCGATGAGATTTCTTTGTCAGCAATGTGATGTGCTGTCCATGAAGTTTGGTAAGATAGTCGATCAGAGAGTTTGTTCACACATGACACAAGTGCCATGAAATAAAACCGAAAAAAAAAAAAAAAAAAAAAAGCTGGCAGGGCAACCACCTCTGGCAACTTATACAATCTTTTTTATAACTTATCATCATTAGATGATTAGATCACATAAATTATTTTTAGAGCACCTGCTTATTGAAGAAAAGAGGTCAATAAATGAGATAATATAATTTCTTTTTAGCAAGTTTTTGGCTGTAGCCGGTACTTTTTCGCTTTTTCCCAACCGATAGAGTACGTTATAGAACCACGAATTTGAATCTAGTGGTAGAAAAAGATAAAGGAGCACCAAACTAAAATAAAACCTCTCATGTATAATTCAATACCAATTGTAGAGGCAGATGACCCTTTTTTAAGGATTTTTCAGAAAAAAAAGTCGAGGTTTTATAAAATTAGTAAAATGACCCCTTTTTTTTTATTAATTTAATAGTTAATCACCAATTAAATAGTGTATTATTTAATAAATTATTAATTAACTTAAGTTTATTATTGATTAACTCGATAATTTTTCATTATTAATCAATATCAATTAATAACTAACCAAAATCAATCGGTAATTAATCAATTTCAATCAATAAATTAAATATTTATTAATAATAAATTATTATAATGAATCAGTCAATTAAATTAATCATTAATTAACTATTAAAAATAAATTATTAATATGTTATAATAATGAATTGGCCAATTAAATTAATCATTAATTAATTATTGAAAAAAATAATTATTTTATTAAATAAAAAAATTCAACCATTTATTTAAAAAATAAAAAGTTCGGTCATATTTATTAAAAAAAAAAGGTGGTAAAATAGTATTTGCTCCTTCCAATCGCTCACTTTCACGACAGCAGCAACAAGAAGCATCAAACAACCAAGAATTGGATCTCGAGCGAGGGTCGATGAAAGGTTGTAGAGCTTGTGGGAGTCGTCATCATTGGCGGCGACGAGGAGGGAGTCATGGGACTCGGACCAGCTTCTCCGACATCGCAAAACTCAGAAGGCAAAAGCAATTAAAGTGGAAATGGAGATAGCAGCAGTCACAAATAGCCGAAATCAACCTCCAAAAATTATCTGCAAGTAGAAGCAGAGTAGCAAAAATATTTGCTAAAAAACAAGTTCTGCGCTATCTTCATGGACGAGAGTAAATACGGTCCAGATTACTAATATCATATGGGTATGGCCATTTAACTAAAAGCGTATAGATCAAATTTTCCACAATCAACTTTATAGAGTTTATTTTCTTTTTATGTAATGGTTTTTGAGTCAAGAAACCTGTTACAGTAATCAATACATGACGTCTTGTTGTTTATGGTGAAATCCGAAATTAACGACCTTTTTAGCGAGTCATAGTGCTCAAAATTATGTCGAATATGTAGGCCCCGTTCATTTCACTAATTCGATTTTAGAATTCGAGTTTTATTACAGTAAACAGCTCTCACAAACAATCACATCTAACTTTTTTGCTATAGTAAAAAGCTCTCACATAAAATCACATTTCAACTTGAATTAAAAACTCGAATCAGCGAACTAAACGGGCCCGTATTTTATGACACACTATTGGTTTCTCAAACTTAATTTTTTTAAAAAATTATACGAAAACGTGGTATCGATATCATTAATTATCAGTATTTTATGTTACTTTAATTACGAAGAAATCAAAGAGAAGAAAAAGAATTTTATCGTCATTCGGTTATGACGTTAATCTTGAATTCCTTTAACACCGTTGTGAGCTTTAAAATTCTACGAACATCACGGGCCTGTTTGTTTCCCTTTTTATTTCTATTTTTCACGGTTTTCGAGAATGAAAAATGAAAAGGCTAGAAGAAAATGCGTTTGGTGTAAAATTTTCTAAAAATGAAAAATAAAATCGTTTTTGTCATTTTTCTGAAAATCTGAAAATGATTTATTCTCCCTTTCATTTTCTCATCCGTTTTCGTTTTCTCTCCTCCGTTTTCCTTTTCTTTGAAAATCTGCGCCATTTGTTTTCATTTTTCACTCTTCTGCCCCCCATGTTTATTTAATATATTATTATTTTAAATATTATTACATGTTTTTTAAAATTAAACCACCAAACACAATTTTAGTTTTTTTTAAACTGAAAACAATCTCGGAATAAAACTATCAAACTCATTTTCAGAAATGATTCCAAAATGAAAATGAAAACGTTTTCGTTTTCATTTTCATACAAAAAACAAAAACGTTTTGGAATGAATTCCAAACACACCCCACAGTTTTTTCTCAACGTATCTCTAGATCAACGTAAACTCGAACGTGTGGATGTTCTAATAGGTTTCTTAACACATGAAAATAATAAATGAGAATGCCACCTATGGTTATCACCCATTTTTTAAAAAAATATGTGATATTTCTCATCATCTTTTTTTTGTATTGTATTTTCTCTATTTTTTAGCCCCTCTCTCTCAAATAATATGTACCATTATTTATAAAGAGATATTAGAAAAAAATTTTAATTTAAATAATTTAAATTAAAAATAATTTCCCACTACCACACTTACTGGGATTTTCTCACCTACTTTCTCTCAAAAGTTCTACGTGCACCTTTTTTTCTAAATATATATTAGGGAGAAACAGGAAAATAGACTAAGACTTGAGATAAATTAAAATTAATAGGTCAATAGTTTACATAAGTCAATAAATAGGCCAAATTACTGTTTTTGTCCATAACTTGTCTGGTTATGAACCATAACTTGACAAGTTATTGTCCATAATTCAGGGTTTTTGTCCATAACTTGTCTGGCTATGAACCATAACTTAACAAGTTTATCCATAATTTATCTGATTATAAATTATAACTTAATAAGTTATAACCTATTAATTTTTATAATTAAAAATTGACCTGTATACTTTTTTAAACTTTTTATGTTGGCCTATTTTTTACTATATTTTCGTATATATTATACATATAGGCTTAATTTGATAGGGATTTTAGGAGCCCAAAATAGATTATCTAATCAGCAAAGCTGTTTTTTACGTTTGATAAAAATATAAAAAAGTGATTCTGAAAGAATTTGGGGAGAATTTGAAGCCAAAATCAGAAGAAGTCTTTGGGCTATTTTGATTCTAGATTGTTCGGCAATCTGAGAGACTCCTTTAATGAAATTTTCGTTATTACCGATTTTACCCCTACTGAATGAAAACAATTCTAGACCTAAAAAATTTTGCTCTGCGCGGTCTTGTTCATCTTCTCTCCCGAGCTCTCTCGTCTCCCTCTCTGCTTTCTCTTCATGCTCTCTCTCTCTCTCTCCCCGTTTCTCTATCTGCTCTCTATGTTCTCTCGGTCTCTCTCTGTGCTCGTCAGGGTTCAATCTCCGGTCCTACTTCTTCCCCTTGCCACAGTCACCGCTCGGTGCACACCCCCTCTGTGCAAACATCGCCTCTCCTCTTCCTCTACGATCTCCCCTGCTGCTTCAACGCCGGCATGCTCAACCGCTGGTGCTACGGCTAGATGCCGGTCACCGGCCAAAAGTGGCCACCTTGGTCGAAGAACTCCAGACTTAAGCGGCAGCACAGCGTCGACTACTGGATGATGTGCTCGCTTCTGTACGACGGTGATGGGAGAGAAGTCGTTAGGGTTTCGGATTCAGAAATGGTTGAAGCCTTCTTCGTGTCGTTCTTCTCCTCTCCAAGCTTCAACACTCACGGCCATAACATGACCGATCTGAAAACTCAGATTGATCACCAATTGCAGGTGTTCTGTTTGATTCCTTAATCTAATCGTTCATCGTTTAGGCTTAAATTAATTCATTATCATGTTGTTACGTTTTCATTGCTGAATTGGTATTGAAGTGACAAAATTCACTTGTATTTTCTATTCTCAACCGTGATTTTAGATTTAGTGAGATTGGAATTTCTGGTATTGAAGCAGCAATTGCGCTAGATTAGGAATTCATAAATGTAAGAATAAAAACAAATAATAAGGTTTAAGAATATGATGTGATTTTGTAGTTTATTTGGCTCCAATTTTAGTCGTTAGTTAGTTTGATTTCTACTATAAGGTATTGAAATAGTCTATTACAATCTAACAATCTGTTTGGTCAATTTATTATAATCAAGTGGATTACATATGGAACAAAAAACAAACATGTGCATAATGAATTTGTACTTGTTAGTGAGAAAATCTAATGGCAGGTTTTGTTTGCAAAAGGGTTGGCCTGAGTTTGTAAAGTATTATTCCCTAGGCTTTGGGCACTTTCTAGTTTTTAGATATGAAGGGAATTCTAGATTCCATGCTTGCATATTTGATACAACTACCGTCGAGATCGAATATCCTCTTATTCGAGCGCATTCTGATGGGCCTAAAAGAAAAGAAATCAAAGATGATGACTCTGTTGAAGTCTTGGAGGATTTGTCACCACATCCCAGAAAAAGAAAGAGCTCTCCTTTACCATGTTCTCAGCCCCACAAGAAATTCAGAACCAGTCCCATTTGTGAAACCGATATCAAAGGGACTCGAAACAATGAAAGGATACTTAAGAATTCAATGAGGAATGGAGATTTACACCATTCAAAGTCAATGAGAGGCATGCGAAAATTTTTACTTTCCTCCTTCAAGAAATTGATTTTTTGGTACTTGAACAAACTGTTGTTTCCATGTAGAGTAGTTTTCTTGTATTGTTTATTCTCTTTTATCTTGTTTCCAGTTTCTGCTGAAGATGGTAATGGGGACAAATCTATCATGCCAAGATGGAGGCTATCTGAGGTGCAAAGCTTTACTTACAAGGTTGTCATCAAACCATCTCATGTCGGTAAATACTTTGACATGGTAAGATTAATTTCTTATAAAGGCTTTTTTTAAGGCAGTAATAAAGCCATTTTCGAATTTCAGCTGGTAATCGGGGCAGAACTAACTCATTGAAGCCAAAGAGAAATGTAAAAGTCAAGACTGAGTGTGATTGTACTAGCAAACATCAAGAGGAAACTAAAGTTGAACCCGGTAAACATACTGGTTTAAGACATAAGAGATCTCAAATATTATAACAAATTTAGATTACTGACCCTTTTCTGCTTTTTATGCAGGCAAGTTTTGGCAAGGCCAGGTCACTCGTGTTCCGAAATTTTCAGGAGATTCTAGAGCCACTGAAGCAGCCAGCAGATTCTCATCGAAAAATCCCTTCTTCAAAAAGCTAATAACTTCATCTTACCTCCATACTCATGTAGAATTACAATTAGTTTCACACAAATATGGTTCACATGTGGGTTTTCCGCATGAAAAAGTGGCTAATTAAGGATCCTAGCTCAGAAAATCAGCCAAACACCAATACTACACTCACACACACCAGAAACAGTAAGAAAATGAGAATAATTGGAAGAAATTTTATTAATCTAATCAGCCAAAAACACCAAATTACACTAAAATGTAAAGATAGAACGGAGAATTCGAGTACTCCGGGAACTCCTAATTTAGTGGTATTCGAGAGACCACCGCTCTCCTTAATCTCAGTTTCTCAAAACTCTCCAAATCACAACATACCTCTAGTGAGCTACTAAGCCCTTTATTTATACTAATTCTTACTAACTATACCAGCTCACTAACCAAACAAGTTCCTAAGTCATTAACGGATTCTAACATTACCCCCGCCCTAAAGAAATACCTTGTCCTCAAGGTGTTAAGTAATCGCAGCCGTGTGTCTCCACTTCCTTCCGATTCCTATCACGCCAATTCCATTCAATCCCCCTTCAGCCACCCCGCTCTTTGTAGATCCGACCCCAATCGGACCGAAATAAGAAGACCCAATCCAAATGTCACTGGAATTGTCCTTAATCGCGTTGGAAGTGTGCAGCCCAGCCTTAACAGCATCAGAACCAACCCAAATCACGCCGGATTTGAGAAACCCAGCCCTTGGCTCGCCAGAATATGCCCTAATCGCACCATAATCACGAAGCCCAGCCCCAATTGCATGGAAATCAGCCCCAATTGCGCAAAAATCAGCCCCAATCACGTTGGAATTCCAAGACCCAATTCTAATTGCTCCAAAATCATCCCTCATGACACTTGGATTCCAAGTCCCAGCCCTCCCATCGAGAGACCCAGCCCCCAAATCGCCAGAATTGATCTTAATCGTGTCGGAATTGCAAATCCTAGCCTTCATGGCGTCAGAACTAGCCCCAAGTACACTGGAATCAACCCCTTTCACGCCGGAATTGTGAGGCCCTATCCAAACAACAGCCGAATCATCGAGCCAAGCCTCCGTCGCGCCAAGATCTGTCTCCGTAGCACCGGAATCAGCCCCTTTCACGCCAGAATCGCGAGGCCCGATCCAAATAGGTCCGGAATCAACCCCAACTGCGACTGAAACAGGGATGGGTTCCCTGTTCCGAGGGCAGAGCAAGCCTCTCCTCCTCTAACTCCAGCTCCCATTCCAATTCCCATCGCCGAACAAGCTCTGCCGCCCTCTCCTGACGGTCGCGACCTCCCTCCGCCCTCCTCCCGTCGTCGAACAACCCCTCACGCTACCACCCAGCCCCAGATCGCGATGGATCTCGCGCTCCTCCATGAGACCAACGTCTCTCCGGCGTCAGAACTCCCTCTCGCGGCCTCAATCTTCGCGAATCGGCGCTTCCCGGCGAAGATCCGCCTGATTTGGCACCTCCACTCCGCCTGGATCGACGCGATCTGGGCTCTCCTCGCCCTGAGGCGCGCGATCTCGCCTCTCCCCGTCCCGTCGTTCGCCGTCGCGATCCAACTCGGCCTTCCCGGCCATTGGCCGCGCCGCCAGCAGTGCCTCCATCCTCCACAGCACCGCCTGCACGTCTTCCATTTGAGTCCGAACCTTCCCCACCAGGTCCTGGAGCCCCCCGATACTCCCTCCAGAAACCTTGAGATTACCTCTCAGAATAGCCCTAAGTTTCTCTCTTAACTCAAAAGGCTCCATGGATCGTAGATGCTCTGATACCATTGTTAGGATCCTAGCTCAGAAAATCAGCCAAACACCAATACCACACTCACACACACCAAAAACAACAAGAAAATGAGAATAATTGGAGGAAATTTTATTAATCTAATCATTCAAGAACACCAAATTACACTGAAATGTAAAGGATAGAGCGGAGAATTTGAGTACTCCGGGAACTCCTAATTTAGTAGTATTCGAGAGACCACCGCTCTCCCTAATCTCAGTTTCTCAAAACTCTCTAAATCACAATATACCTCTAGTGAGCTACTAAGCCCTTTATTTATATTAATTCCTACTAACTATACCAGCCCACTAACCAAAGAAGTTCCCAAGTCATTAACGGATCCTAACATTATACTAATTGGTTTTTTATGTTACCTTTAATACGAATTTTGTTCTGGTGCAATAGCCGCCTTCCTTGTTGCAAGATCAACAGATCACTCCTAAATTTAAATTATCTTGTTGTGTGCAGCGATTACCAAATGATTTTGGGAGGAGTTATTTTGAAAAGAAGACGCAAAATATAACACTACAGACGGGGAAGAATTCGTGGAGTGTGACCATGGTTTACAATGCACCACATTCCTACCTTTTTCTCGTGGATGGCCAACGTTTGCAAGGGAGAATTCTTTGCGTCCAGGAGATGTTTGTGTGTATGAGCTGATTAAAGAATGACATTGTGCTAAAAGTTACTGTTTTTAAGGAGTGATGATCTGTTAGTTTAGTTTAGTTACTGGTTTGCTCTATGTTTTAGACATTGTTGTTTTATCAATGTTTTGACATTATTGTACTAAATACCGCTATTTGTATCCATTATCAATGTTATTTTCTATTATTTCAATTGAATTATGTTTAAATGTATGTTGCTTCGTTGTTAACAGAGATGTCTAACAATAATGAACATGACTTAATTCTTTTTACACCTCTACCAGTTTTTGAACGAAGAATGTACATTTTTGTTGTATATATTGATTACTCATTAATGCTCTTTTTAGTTGTAACTATATATTGTGAATGAAAAAATGAAAAAAAAAAAATTAATTATCATAATTTATTAAAACTTAGAATCATAGCATTATGTTTTTTTTTAAGTTTAACAAATATTTCTAAATACCAAAAAAAATTATATATATTTAAGTTTCATATCATGTTTATTTTGGTCATTTTACATACCCACAGCAATTCAACCTCAAAATTTACCAAACGTTATTACACTGATTTTGAAACAAGCACAGCTAGTATAATTACAGTTTACCAAACACTCAGTTGCTTCTTGTAACAACTGCTTTTTCTTTTAGCATAACTAAAAACAATTTTTTCAAAATCCACAACATTACCAAATTCCACAACATATATTGGGCCCGACGTTGTACTATCATAGCGCGCTAGCCACGGAAAGCATGGGATAGCAAATCCCATACTAACCGTGGCAATAAGACCGCTCACCGGTCACATCAAGGGTGTACAACGCCATTTAAAAACATAAAAATACATATATACATTTTTCTTCAAAACATCATCATATGAAATATTAAAAACGTCATAACATCATCATAAACATCAAAATCATATACTCCTCAATTCTTCAATTCATGTTGCAGGTGAGAGTGTACTGACATGAGCGCCTTACTTAACCTTTTTAAATTTCGCAACGGTGACGCAACGAATGAGGTCCTCGGGTGCTCGCCTCTAGAACCATTCATGCCATAAATCATAAATAAGATTACTAAAAAAAAGCCTTATCATCTCATCAAATACATTAATCACATTAAAACAGCATTTAATATACCATTTCACCATTCATTAACATCAAGACATAAAAACCCACTGATTACACAACTACAAAACTTAATAAAAACTGGCAGCCTGACCTTTACTCATTTAAAAACTCATAATAATTCACATAGAACTCCAAATGACCTGAGTTCTTTTGCTCCCTGAAACCCTGTTTTAAAATAAGCTATGAAACCTGGAGAAATTCCAGCACTCTATAATCCGAAATTAACCAAGAAATTCCCTTTCAATCGTCCAAAACTCATCAAAAATCATGTATGTCAGCCAATTATATTAACCACAACTCTAACATGCTTCCAACATAATCATATCCGAGAATTATTAAAACATGCGTCATACAACAACTCTCATCAACACCTAACTAGAAATCATATATAACTCAAATAAATCATGAAAACAACCTAAACATGTTTCTAATATTATCCACAATAAATAAATAAATAAATACAAACAATAAATAAAGAAAATAGAGGATTAACACTCACATAAGCGTAAAAGAAATTCTAAATATGCCATTCTATCAATCAATCAAAATTATCATCGTAGCAAA
Source organism: Morus notabilis (assembly GCF_000414095.1). Taxonomy (NCBI): domain Eukaryota; kingdom Viridiplantae; phylum Streptophyta; class Magnoliopsida; order Rosales; family Moraceae; genus Morus; species Morus notabilis. The sequence continues at coordinate 52,133 of NW_010361936.1, read as the reverse complement.
AATTAAAAACTTAGCGATAACAATCTCATTACATTTTCCTCAACAATAACGTCACAATTATCATACACAAAACTATGAAAATATATGAACATCTCCCTCCATCAATAACAAAAACACAAAATATTATGATAGGAACACATACCTTTAAAATAATTTTTCCAATATTGTGTTCTTCTTAAAAGAATAAAGGAAGATAATGAAAAATTCTATGGTGGCTAGGGCTCTTGAGAAAAAGTGACAGAGAGAGGTAAAAGAGAGAGAGGGTAGGAGTTTGAGAGGGAGAAAGCATAAAAATTTTCTAATGGGATGGAGGTGAAAACGTATGATTTAAAAGGAGTATTTTTTTTTCCTTACTTTTCCCTCCTCTGACGTCCACGCTAATCCCCCTTTTCTTGCATTGACAATGTAAATGGCTAAACTAAATCAAAGGAAAAGCTATATATATCCAAAGCATGAATCTGCCCATTTTACTTCTTGTGGTACGAGTATGGGTATATTTGCAAGTTGTCCACTTACTGCCACTAAGCCAAATGCAGAAAGAATCATGCAATATATATCAACTCAATTAAGAAAATTAATTGACTTGAATTGGGTGATTGATGGGCTGTCAATGAGGTAGAAATCGTGTTGCAAACCATGGACAAAGTTTCTTTATACGGTCATTGACTCCAAAGACATTAACTAATCCTCACCCTTAACAATTCATCATAGAAATAATCATCACCAAAAAAAAATGTAATAACATAAACGGTGGTTGGCTATTGATATTTTACATATATAACATATATATATATACATAGCTATATAATATGTATTTTGTAAAAACCATATATCCATATAATCTATCAATGGTATTAAATCAACATACATATTCACCAAATCATCATATAAAACTTAACAATTTGGCATGAACTTGTTCTTACACCACGCGTCCTCGTCGCGTTCACCTGCGGAATTAAACTCATTATGATGTTAGAATTCACTAAATATAACACCATAACATTATTCAAGTTAACTCCTAACATCTACTTCTAAGAATTTTATCAGTTTAGAAAAATGGGTGTTACAGTGCAAATTAATGTTGAATTTGTTTTTACAATGTTTCCTTAATGATATACTAATTTGTACCTCAATGAACAGAAGAACAGAGAAAAAGAAGTATCTGCAGAGCTAGGAGAACATGGGGGAGAATTCAGTTATACTCCACTCACAGACTCGTTTGATATTAGTCAACAAACATTGGACATAACTTTTGAAAAAGCTGAAAAGATAATAACAATGAGAAAAGCTGCTGCTCAAGGAATCAAAAAGGTATGAATCTTATTAATACTACATTAATACTAGTTGAGAAAAAACAATGAAGAAATACAAAAGAAAAAGTGCAAAGGAACAGAGGGAAAAAATAGAAGAGCGTGGCATTCCTTCATTCATCCTTTTCTCCCAAAGTTGTAACAACCCAGACTCGTAAAAATGAGATGATATTAGAATACAACATTTTGGATGATATGACTACTATTTCTAAAAATTACTGTTATATTTTAAATGATGACTTGATATTTACACTACTTCTTATAATCTTTTGAATGTTAATATTCAATGACAAGACTTTTAGCTTATGTTTGAGATTGACACTTGAATGAAAAAGAATGTAAACCCAGGATTTATCAATTTTATGCTCTTGAATCTGAAAATTACAATTGCACGAGCACTATCAAAGTTATGGTCAGGTAATGATGATCGAGTTATGATCATAACCTTTTGACTTGTGTCATTATTGGAACTGAAAATTTCAAGTGCAGGAACATTGTCAGGTTATTGTCAAGTTATGCTGCATAACTAGACAAGTCATGTAAAAACATATCAAATGTGTAGCATAACCCGTTAAATTATGGTCCATATCCGGACAAGTTATGAAAAAAAAGTCAATTATGGACCATAAACAGTCAAGTTATGGTGTATAACCGCACAAGTTATGGACAAAAGCTGTGAATTATGGACAATAACTTGTCAAGTTATGGTTCATAACCAAACAAGTTATGGACAAAAACTGTGACTTATGGACAATAACTTGTCAAGTTATGGACAAAAAATATGAATTACGGACAAAAATTGTGAATTATGGACAATAACTTGTCAAGTTATGGTTCATAACCAGACAAATTATAAACAAAAACTTTGAGTTATGGAAAATAACTGTGAGTGTTGGACAAAAACTGAGAATTATGGACAAAAACTGTGAATTATGGACAATAACTTGTTAAGTTATGGTTCATAACGAGACAAGTTATGAACACAAACTATGAGTTATCGACAATAACTTGTCAAGTTATGGTTCATAGCCAAACAAGCTATGGACAAAACGGTGAGTTATAGACAAAAACTAAGTTATGGACAATAACTTGTCATGTTATGGTTCATAACCAGACAAGTTATGGACAAAAAATGTGAATTATGGACAAAAATTGTGAATTATGGACAATAACTTGTCAATTTATAATTCATAACCAGACAAGTTATTGACAAAAATGTGAGTTATGGACAAAAACTAAGTTATGGATAATAACTTGTCAAGTTATGGTTCATAACCAGACAAGTTATGGACAAAAACTTTGAGTTATGGACAATAACTGTGAGTTATGGACAATAAATTGTCAAGTTATGGTTCATAACCAGACAAATTATGGTCAAAAACTGTGAGTTTTGGACAAAAATTAAGAATTATGGACAAAGACTGGGACTTATGGACAATAACTTGTCAAGTTATGGTTCATAACCAGACAAGTTATGGACAAAAACTTTGAGTTATGGACAATAACTGTGAGTTATGGACAATAACTGTGAGTTTTGGACAAAAATTGAGAATTATGGACAAAAATTGTGAGTTATGGATAATAACTTGTCAAGTTATTGTTCATAACCAGGCACGTTATGGACAAAAAATGTGAATTATGGACAAAAACTGTGAATTATGGACAATAACTTGTCAAGTTATGGTTCATAACCAGACAAGTTATGGACAAAAACTGTGAGTTATGACAAAAACTGAGTTATGGATAAAAACTAACTTATGGACAATAACTTGCCAAGTTATGGTTCATAACCAGACAAGTTATGGACAAAACTGTGAATTATTGACAATAATTGTGATAAAGGATAATAACTTGTCAAGTTATAGACAAAAACTATGACTTATGGACAATAACTTGACAAGTTGTGGATGAGCATTACATGTAAAAATATGCAAACAACTTGAAACTTGTTTACTCAGTAAAATTAAAAACCAATAAACAATATAATATGTACCAAAACTAGAAATATAAAAGAATCTAAAAACCAACAAGTCAAGTTAATCGATATAATCATCCAAGTCAAACTTAATGGCATATGTTGGCGTCATGAAATGCATTTTTGGGGCATTTTGACCCCTGTTATCATCACTCTCATATCCCAATTCCTACTTCCGCAAGGCATGGTTAAAAAACTCAACTGCCATCTTCTTGCGGAATAATGTTCTAGCCCCTTGCTTTCGCAAACAATCATCAGATCCGGCTTCCATTAAGATCTCAGCCATCTTAAGCATAAATATTCCACAATCACCACTACAGAAAACAACCACCAAAAATCTAACAATTAGAAACAACAAATATAAATGCAAAAATGAATGAAGTAAAGGGAAAACAAAAAAACATTTAAAAAGATAAAAATCCAATGCTCCCTACGCTCAAGAAAAATAGGTACAAGAAGAATATCTACTTCACAAAAAGGCAAGCTACAAAATAAATAATCTCCCAACACATAATCTTCAAGAGCAGAATGTGAAGAGAAATCAAAAGTAGACCAATCAAAATCCTTTTTGTTTTTATAGCACCATAAGCCATAAATCCTCATAAAAAAATGTGAGTCCAAAACCATACACCTAATGTAAGGCCTGTTTGTGTAGCACACCATCTTTTTTCACAAGTAATATGTGGCTACATCAACATGCTATCAAAACAAAACAAAATAATTATCAGATTTGTTCCAAAAAAAAAAACCTTGCATAAAATTTAAAAAGAAAAAAAAATGGAAGAACCTTACTGAGTCACTTAGCCAACACTTTGTAGTCCATAAAGTTTGAAACCAATGCTTGGAATCAACGGTGTCAACTTTAAAATCAAAAGCAGGCTTTAGCAAATGTTCATCGTTGGCCGGTCCCCACCCTTTTTTAGAGATCATATTACTCTTATACCATGATAGGAACCTTGCCTTGTCTTCCTTTGATACATCACTATCAACAATTTCAAAGAATGGACAAAAAAATAAAAATTTTTCATCTATACACTTAATAGGTTCTTATGATGCTGCCTCATCAAACACAACAATCCTTTGTTCAGTAGATCTATCGCCTTCCTTAGCAGCATCATGGACAAGATCCCTCAAAACTAAAGCAATTGTTTCTTCAATTTTGTTAGAAGAAACACCCACTTTCTCAACCTCTTTCTCTGCAATTGTTTCTTCCTTTATTTCTTCAATTGCTTCTTCTTCTTCCTTTGTTTCTTCAAATGCTTGTTCTTCATTCCTTTGCTTGTTCTTCTTAGAAGAAAACACACTGTCAAGCTTTTCACCAAGCATTATCATTGACTAGACCACAGAAGAAATTTGTTCATTGAAATCTCATTGAAGAGAAGAAACTTCAACAACCAAACTATCAGTTTTTGCCTCTAAGGAAGCAAAGCGTGCCAAAAATTCAGAATTACTAACAGCACCCTAAAATTGCAAAGAAAAGAAAATGAAAAAAGTCAAATCAAATGAAAAACACAATGTATCAAGCTATGGAACATAACCAATTAAGTTATTTGAAAAGCTTGTCAATTTAGAGCGTAACCTATCAACTTATTGACCATAACCTGACAATTAATGGACAATAACCTGGCACGTTATGCAGGATAACTTGCCAAAATTATGGTCCATAAGAAAGCTCTAAGATTCTAATGGTGTACTTGGTAAATCCATGGATTTACCAAGAAAAATGTTACTAGCAACCTTACAATAAACAAAAATTAAACAAAATAAACATGATTCTAACATAACTTGATTTTTAGAAAACAACCTTACAGTTCCAATTGTAAATTGAAAAAAGAACAAAAACAAAACTAAACAAACCTCATTTTTGGGAGGAGGGATAAGTGGAGGAGGAGGGACAGTTTCAAAATCTTTGTCATCCTCTTCCAACTCACAGCCACTAGAAGACGGAACATCCTTTACCAACTTTTAAAAAAACACATCAAGATACTTACAGCGACGCTCTGATTCAATTGGTTCAATCGAAAAATAAGAGAACTGAAAATAAAATAAAATAAAACATTAAAACAGAAGATAAGCAAAAGATATTAATAAAAACATTAAAACATGAAAATTTACTATAAAAAAAACTATAAGACAGAAGTCTAACTTGGCCATCTTTGCTCTTCAAGACATCAAATGGCTTCTTTGAATAATTTTTGTCGGTCGACCATTTGAAAATTCACGGAATGGGCTCATCAATAAATTTTTTCAACGCACAAATACCACCAAGGTGTGGTAGACATTCATAAGCCCAAACTTGAAAAGCAAAGGCCAAACCGTAGATCTTATAACCATATGCACATCTGTGATACCCTGAAGAATTAATTGAGATTAATTAAGGTAATTGAGATTATTAGTGTGCCTAATCTGATTCAATTAATTGAGTTTTGATTTATAAATGTTTCTGACACGTGTGAGTTTAAATAGTTTCAAGGTATTTAAATTATTCTCAGTAATTTATTTTTATTCAGAAGTGTGTATGGGCGCATTTCCGGACTGTTGTTTTTTAAAATATTGTACACATGTCCTTTTCTTTCTCTTTTTCCTTTTCTTTTCTTTTTCCTTTTCTTTTCTTTCCTTCCTTTTCTCTTGAACCAAGAAAGGATTTAAAGAAGTTTTCAATGTCAAGAGAAGGATTTGAGGTAAGATTATTGAAAGAACATCTCAAGTTTTTGAATTTCAAAACTTATTTTTGGTTCAAACCGGATATTGGTGGCTTTTGAGTAAAACTAGGGTAGAAATTGGAGATCTTGGGTTCTTTAGGCTTGTTTTAGGACCTAGAACCCAGATCTAGTGGTTTTCCTTTGAAATATCTCAATTTGGGATTAAGATTTACAGGTTTTAGACTGGTTTCCGCGAGCTTCTCTCGCGCAGCTGATTCCACCGGTCGACCTGTGGGGTCGACCGGATCACATGATAACTGGTCGACCAGTGCGGTCGACCGGATTGCATTGGCCTGACCGGTTGACCTGTCCGGTCGACCGGAGTGCACACCACCAGTTGACCGGTGGTAATGCACTGTTCTGTCACCGGTCGACCGGTTGACACGGGGTTTGACCCTGTTTGGCCTGAAATTGCTGTTTTGACCCCTGTTTTCTAGGAAAACCCAAATTAGCTTCATTTGGGGACTTTAGATGAATGGATTAGCATCTTTAATCCTTGTTTTGAGATTGAAAACCCTTGGAATGATGATTTGAAACATGAAAATGGATTAGGGCACACTAATAGGAAATCTTGGATGGAAATTGAGATTGGATTGCTTTAGGAATGAGAATTAATCCTAAAGTGTTGTCTTGTATCAGTGATCGCTGAGCATTCAGATTGAAGGGGCTTGAGGGAGCAGAAGCCGGAAGAAGGCAACGCTAGTCCCAGGTTTGATAGTGCGAGATAGGATTTCTATCCCTTTTCCTTGTAAGCCTGTTTTTAAAAAAAGGATTTGGCCTTGAAAATGTTTTAAAGAAAAGGGATTGGTTTGTGAAAGAAAAACGCTTTGAAAACCATGGCTTGTTTAGTCATGGAACCTCATGGCTTACCCAGTCACGGGGCCCGCGGCTTGAGTAGTTCGTGGGGCCATATTAACGATTTCAGAATGTTAATGTATGATTTCTTAATAAAGAGATCTTGTGAACCGGTAAGAGAGTCTATTGCTGTAAGCCTAGATAGGATGCGGAGAGTGCATCCTCGGGGACAGAACCCGAAACTCGGTCCGGGTAGGCGAGGCACTTGGTTAGGTAAGTAATTTGTACTAATTACTTGCTGAAGCCTGTAAAACGGTTATTTTCAGTTATATTTCCTTTGAGAAAAAGGATGTGAGGTTTCGGCTGTCTGTTAGAACTGAGTGTCTTATTTTATTTACTCATTCATTTATTTGTTTCCTCGCTCACTTATTATTCATTTATTTATAACGTTATTTCAAATTATATCCTACTGGGCCTTTCGCTCACGTTTTATGTTTTAAATGTATTAAACCCCTCCCAGGAGATTCTAGGAGCGGTGCACAGTAGTTGGATATTTGCTACGGAGCAGCTGAGTTGTGCTGCTGTGGGAATTAAGTGACGATTGTGGTCATCCTCTGGAATAAAATGTAAGGAATTGAGAATTCTATAAACTTATGTAATATTTGGATTTACTAGATTGTGGTCGATGTCTGTTGTAATGATTACTTACATGAGCATGTATGTACGATACTGTATGTCCTGTGGGGTGGAGCCCTATGTGTCAGAGGCTCTGGAATTTTGTAATTCATTTATATTTTAATGCAGTTGAGTGGGGCTCGTTTGGGAATCTGTTTTATTAGCTCCTAATCGAGCTCCACGTCACCCACCCCATTTGGGGGGCATGACAGCGTCCCTTTTCATTTCAAATATGAACCTTATCATCATGTTTGTACAAAGTCTGAATACCATATTTCAAACTTGCAAAAAGTAAATTAAAAGATAATTTACCCCAAGGAAAATCGTTAAAATGAAGGCTATCAACAATTCTAATCAAGTCATCACTAACCCCCACCTCCTTGGGCTTAGCTAAAAGAAATAATGACACAAAATATAACAAACCTATTTTTACACCTCTTAATTGTACCCCTTTTTACAAGCCCTGTACAATGATCCTTGAAATATTTGTTACGTCTTGAAAAATCAGATGTATTTACATAACTTGAGAAGTTTACATCTCCTGTACACTTTAAACCAATAATTAACGCAAACTCCTCAATAGAAAACTTAGTAAAAGAATCACCAAACTTGAACTATAACTCATTTGGATTTGGATTATGAACTACATGAAACAGTAACTCATGTATCAGCTGACAATGGTTACTGTACTTTACCAAATCAAGAAGCGAACCAAAAAATGTTTTTCTGAACAAATCCTTCTGAGTTGCAGAAAACTTTTTGTTTAATTCCTCTATAACAGCAAAAGATGATGATACATTAACTTGGCCTCAAAATCTCTTCTCAAGATTAATACGATAATTCCAAGGCTGTAAAAATGAAAAAAAAACCGAAGAAAAACCATATGAGGATAAACCTAAAAATCCACAATCAAAACACAAAAATAAAACCACATTCTATATCCTAAATTCGAAAATCTATAAACTAAGTTGAAAAAATAAATCAAGATACCTACAAAATGTTATGAGTGGGAGAGGGAAGACAAACTTCTTCTGAACTTTTCTTCTCCCGAACAATTTCCTTGTTCAGAACCTTCGAGCGTTTACTCGGAGTAGAAACATAAGCATTCTTCTTCCTCTTGCTTGGCGATTTCGCCATATCTTAAACAATAATACATGGAATCGCAAGATCAGAAAAAAAAAACAAAAGGAACGCGAAAAAAAAACTAAACTCATACCGAAAAAGAGTATTGTTAGAAAATGCACACTGTCAGGAATGAGAGAGAGAGAGCTGCAGTGCAAAGAAAAAAAAAATCACAGTAGACAGCCGGAGGTAAGAGAGACAGATCGCTGAAGACCAACGGAAGGAAGAGAAAGAAATCGCAGGAGATCGCCGGTGGAAAGAGCGAGAAATCTAGGAAAGAGAAAACTGAGTCTTAGAGTGAGAAAACAAAGAGCACGAGTTGTAAACAAAAACCGACAAGTTAGGGTTTTAATATATAACCGAATAAAAAATCTGTAAATTATGGACCATAAGCTGTCAAGTTATGGTCCATAACTTGACAAGTTATGGACCATAACCTGTCAAGTTAGGTCCATAACTTAACACGTTATGGACCATAACTTGACACGTTATGGACCATAACCTAACAAGTTATGGTCCATAACAACACAAGTTATGGTCCATAACAGCACAAGTTATGGATAAAAACCTGTCAAGTTAGACCATAATCAGTAAATTATAGTTTTTTTCCCTTTTAAATGCACAAATTTCTTTTATTATTAGACAAATTTGAATATTTTTCCTTCAAAACATACAATTCCAACAAAAACAAAAAATGATGTTGTAAAAATAAATGATTCTACTTCCTATCCATAACAAAAATCCAAAATTGTTCACATGAATTCTTCAAGAAATGCTAAAATCAATTCCAAACAAAATATAGCTTTAAACAAAATAAACTACAGTACATTGCAATGAATCAAACAATGTTAATCTTAACCATAATGATAAAATATCAACTTTGAACATGTTGATCAGTTCATATCAACAGATGTGGGGTTTGAAGAAGTCCTCCTATTGTAGCCAACTTGCTTGCATTAGTTATACTTCACAAATTGCTTCTCTCGTTCTCCACTAAAAAGAATCATTTGCTTCTTTGGCCTCCCAGCACCACGTTTAAACTCAGGAGGAAGAACAACCTCCTCCTCACTGACCTCTGAAATTTGCCACTGTGATCTATTACTAAGAGGATAGATTACATCATCATATGTTGCTTTGAATGCATTGTTGGTGTAATGGTAGGAAGTAAAATGTACTGGATCAAGATTTCTCTTCCAAATCGATGCAATGGCGTGTGGACATAGAAATTTGTCAACTTGCCAAACAAGACAATTACATGTTCTTGCCACCAAGTCAACCACCTCACCAACAAAACCATCAATAACATAATACTTATTTATATCCATGGGTTGAACCTGAAAACATGACCAAAAGAAATAAAACAGAGCATTCAATATTTAAGTCCCCAACAATGAAAAAATAAAATAAGACCAAATCAAAAAAGAAGCAACCACCTTAAAAGCAAGTAGAATTTTCAAAATACAAGAATCACCAAATCAAACAATAGAATAACTTCCACACACAAAAAAAAAAAAAAAGAGACCAAAAGAATCACAAAATCAACACAAAAAACAAAAAAGATCACAACAAAAACATAACCAACAATATGAAACAAGAAAAAAGGAAACATAAAAAATCAGTAAATACTTGAAACAAACGCAACTTACAGATAAGCAACGTGCAATCTTTTCTCTATCACGAAGGTATTTATTTGCATGTTTAGTCAAATATGTAAAAGTCTGATCCGCCTTATTTCGACGTTCATAAAACCATCTTTGCAAGAGGGATCTGAAATGCTCAATTAAAGCTTCAATAGGATACTCCCTAGCATTCACTAAGGCATTATTCAGCGACTCGGAGATATTAGTCGTCATGACATCATATCTCTTCCTCTCAAAGTGAGCACGTGCCCACTTTTCAACCCCTACTTACAGCAAATAGTTTCGAATAGCTGGTCGCACTGTCTCCAATTGACGCATGAAGTAACCAAAGTCTTTGTTACGGTATGCCTTGGCACAATGATAGAATATAGCATCCACATGCACACCTTTAAAATTTGAATTCAAATTTCTAAGTAAATCTGCATACAAAATCCATGAGATGCATCCGGAAAAACCTTCTCAACTGCTTTAGGGATACTACTCTTTCGGTCAGAAACAATAACAAGTTCTTCGTGAGTTCTTATAGCGTCCTTAAGCCTTTCAAAAAACCATTCCCATGAGGAGTTGGTCTCCGAATCAACAATTGCAAAACCAAGCGGAAAAATATGATTATCAGCATATAAAACTGTAGAGAAAAGCAAGGTCCCAGAAAACTCATTCTTCAAAAAGGTGCCATCAACTGAGATCACAAGCTTACAATGGTGCCAACCATTAATAGAAGCCCTCAAGCACAAAAAAAAAACTTGAACCGCCCATCATTGCAAGCTCAAAAGAAGTCACAGATCCTACAAAGAAAAAACCAAAACAAAAACATTAAAAATAACTATTTAGACACGGCACCAAAGTACAATAACTATTTATACATTCTAATATCTACAAAAAATTAATTAAGTTATTGTGCACAACCGGACAAGTTATGCACAAAAAAAAAAAACTGTTAATTATGAATCATAACATGTCAAGTTATGCTCCATAACCGGACAAATTTTAACAAAAACCTATCAACTTATCTGATAACATGACAAGTTATGGACTATAACCTGTCAAGTTATGGTACCATAACCTGGATTTTTCTCCTTCAAAACATTAGGATAAACAAAAGCATGAGCATAACACATAAAAACAAATTCACCTGGATTTTTCTCCTTGAAAACATTGCACAGAAAAAGAATGGAAGCATATGACTCCACTGCACTTCCTCTCATTGATGCTAACGCTTATCGGCGAGCCATTCATGCTTTGTAGTTACTAATCTCGACACCATGCTTACCATGCATTATAGACCGCAAATCAATAGGACGCAAACGGTCCGCAAGCCCAATGCTAAAATCGCCCTTTAAAAAGTCCGAAACAACACGACTATTTACTTGACGATGCTTAGCACTAACAACATCAAGTGAACAAGTATGTTCCTTAACATACTTCTTCACTGCCCAAACATTACCATTTGAAACCTTAGCAGCACGCATCTTCCAAGTACAATTCTTATTCTTAGAAACCAAAACATAAAATGAATTATTAGATATTTCAGATTTAAACTCAAAATGCCTCCTAATAGCAATTACATGCATGAGTTTCTTGAGAACCGACTTGCTCATGAATTGATTACCTACAGTCACATCAAACGACATAGGTAGCTTTGAAATATCCAAATCTTCAATCATAATATTATTCATTGCAACATCAATATCATCTTCAAATTGACAAACGGAACCATCAACATTAGAAGAAGACGCCACATCTCTTGAACTCATAAAACAAGATAAAGAAGTAGTAGATCCTGCTGCACTAACAGAGCTACTAACAAAATCTATTACCAACAGGTATCCAAGAGCTTCCTTACTGTGTCGAACCAAGTTTAAAAATAACTTAACATCATCATCCCTCTTTAGCTCCGAAACCATTTCAATTGGGTCCTTCAACTTCCGTCGCACAAAAAGTAATAAAGAATGAACACCAGCATTAAAACCAATCAACTCAAGATGCAACTCCTCACATAAACACTCCTTTAAAAACTTCAAAGAAGCATTGTCCGCAATAAAAACTGATTGAAAACTAAAATTTGTATATTGGTTTTCTAGACTCCATTTTGAAACAAATTGCATGCCTACAAATATATTGCAGGAACACTGTCACGTTAAAGTGCATAATCGGACAAGTTATGTAAAAAACATCTCAATTGTGGACCATAACTCGTCAAGTTATGTTCTATAACCGGACAAGTTATAAAAAAAATGTCAACGACTGAAACAAATTGTATGCCTACAAAAATTATTAAATTACAAGAGCTATATTCAATCCTAAAAATATGGCAAAATGCAAAATGTGAAAATCACCGGAGGAACGGCTCAAAAAATGACCGGAAAACAACAACAAAAAACAGGATTAACGGACAAAGAGAGAGAGCAAACCGAAATAATGCAAAATATGAAAACGAAAATACAACAAAAATAAAACTAGAATCCAAGAATACACAAACCTGTTGTTCGGTAAAAATCACCAGAACAGTTGCTCAAAAACGACCGGAGAAGAGCAAATACAAACGAGAAAGAGAATGACCGGCCGACGAAAAAATGATAAACCGATGATCCACCGACGAGAGAGAAAGTATAGTTAAGAGAGAGAGAGACACAGAGACGATCAAAAGAAAAATGAAAAAAAAAAAAAAGAAAGGGTAAATTTATAAATTCAAAAAGTATGGCCTATTAAATTTTATAACTAAAAATTGACTTATATACTTTTTTAAGCTTTTTATATTGGCTTATTCTCCACTATTTCCCTTTTAATAATTCCTCCAATATAGAGGGCTGAAGCCCGCTAAGTCTAAGCTGTCTTCGTTTCTATATATATACAGGTATAGTTTTAATAATTTCTCCAATATTTATCTATATATATACCTATCTACATATATACATATATATTTATCGAGATGAATATTTATATCTTATCGATAGGTATATATATTTATCCATATATATATATATATATATATAGACCGTATATATAAAATAAAAATGTGTGCTTTGAATATCCCAGTCCCGCAATTATATCTTTCTTAGATAGATAATGAGTAACATATATAAAATTGTGAAGGTGTGTGTATTAGTTTTTTAAAGTCTCCAGTACGTGTATATTTTTTCTTTGAACAATGTATATTTCTTTTTTAGAACGTGTATATTTTCTCTTAAAACATGTATATATTATATATTTTATCATAAAAAAATGTATATGTTTTAAGAAAAAATATACACATTCTAAATAAGAAATATATATGTTTTAAAGAGAAATAAATAAGTGTCGCTTCAATCCGATACCCAAACTGAAAATAATTCCTATATATATATATACCTATCTACAAATATACATATATATTTATCCAAATATATATTTATATCCTATCGATAGGTATATATATTTATCCATATATATAGACCGTATATATAAAATAAAAATGTGTGCTTTGAATATCCCATGCCCGCAATTATATCTTTCTTAGATAGATAATGAGTACCATATATAAAATTGTGAAGGAGTGTGTGTTAGTTTTTTTTTTTTTTTTTTTCTTTTTTTTAGTTTTTTTTATTTACTTTCTTTTATTTATATCTATTTATCCAGATAATGTTTTGCTTTTTTGCTTTTTTTAGGTTTGGAATCATATATGACGCGTTTAACAACCCCAGCTGCATTACATATGCCTTACATGTTCATTTTGTCTATTTTTAACAATTCTGACATGGAGGGACTTGTTATGCTTGTAAATCTTGAGTGCCAGTACTGTGACAGTTGAAAGTTTATGGAGCAAAATGAGACAATTCTAAGTATTCCTCTTGGCTAAAACTGCATTTAACCCTTGTATCAGAAAAAGAAGCCTGAAATTAATTGATTATATAAAACAAAATTATAGATTGACAATAGGCGGCCTGTTTTGCTGGTCCATGCAATTTGCAATGATATCTGTTTGTTGTTTCAGTATTTATCTTTTTCTCTTGTTTGTTGTTTAATTTGAACAAGAATTGTTTTGTATGGACTTTTTTATTTTCTACAATGTTTTTTTTTTCACTTTAGGACAAGATTTGGAATCAATTTATTGAAACAAAGCACAATTTTATTTAGCCTATCACCGCCATTTCAAAGAACAGAGTGGCATGGAATATTGATAACCTGCTGCGTTACATCCATTATTAATAGTAGTTAAAAAAATAAAAAAATAAAACAACTTTACATCAAAATCCTAGCAAAGAGAATAGCATACGTTTGGTCCTATTACAACATCCTATATACTCTCTTGATGTTGATAATTTCTTATTTCATGACTTGCCCATGCATGGTATATAAACTGAAGTGTGTGTTAGTGTGTGAATTTTTTTTTTTCTTATTATAACTTAGGGATGGGGATTCGAACTCATTACTTTATTATGGACTCAAGTGTGAAATTAGAACTAGACTATGCCTGGAACTAAAAATCCATAAATTTTTTATCTGCTTTCTATAATTAGCTGAGATTTGTCAATGTTTCTATACATTTAGTTTTTTAAGAGCAAGGAAATATATCCATTAAAAAGCCACTAAAGAGCAAGGATATAAGGCAATACCAAAGTCAAAAAAATGGGTGCCACTCACATGATTAAACAATACAAACGCAATTCTGTCACAAAATCGGAGAGGACTCCTCTATAAAGTGGCACTATAATAAGGTTTGGTCACATAAAAATGGCTCAAGATAAGCCACATCCTAGTCCAACAATGGACTCAAATCACACAACTCAGTCTTAGAGCGGTGGAGAAACCACCTTCTATATGAGATACACACCACAGACATAGAGTAGTGGGGAGACCACCTTCTAGCTGAGACAAAATGCCGGTAGATGCGGAAACCATCCTGTTATTACAACATAAACAAAAATCATGAAAACATTAAAACATCTATAAAGATTCTAAAAGATCAACCCAACAAGATTGAGCCCCTTAACGCCGGAAGTATGTGAAGACCAGTAAGAACGGCTTCCAGAAAAGGCTTCCTCGCTTCCATCTTTCAACCTAGTTCCCATGGTTTCAACAGGATCCCGCAGCAGATGCACCCTAGACCTTTGTGACCTTTCACAACATTTCATTCACAACAATATTTCTCTCGTTTGCTTCGTGGATTCGAATTATGTGGGTTTGAATCTATATGTGGGTTTTTATTGTTCAAACTGGCGCTTAGTAGTGTAAGGTCTAAGCAAGAATAAAGTTTGAGCCAGTGGCTGGGTACATTATTACAACTATGATTTTTAAAAAAATGTGACCAAAAATAGTTGATGGGAATCTTTAGGTTCAGTTTTGAACAGTACAATGGGTTACAGGCTTAAAAACTAAAGGAGTAAAATTTAGTTCAACCTTCAATTTTGAGTTCAAATGAACTTAAATTCAAGTTCAAAATGTTACAACCAAACAAGGTTCTGAACCCAAGAGTTAGTTCAAACCCATGTAAATCCTCCAAACAAATACACTTTGTATGATTATTATACCAACGAGTTCACACCACACAAGCCAAACCATAATGTGCACTGAAAAGAGATGGTCATATGACTTGAATATTTACACTTACTAACACAAACTAGCTGCTCTCAGAATTCGAGTCTAGAATCTGTCTTTTAAACCCACGCTACCCTTACCAACTGGGTTAACACCAGTTGGCGAAGATTTATCCTTTTAACTTGAAAAGAGAAGGTGTTGGACTTTTAGGCGAGGCATAGCCTAAAAATCAACACCTAAATTTTATTATTTGAAATAAAATTTATGAGACATAAAAGGAAAATTATCCTATTAAAAATATTATGAAATATTTCTAAAATCTTGACGAACTGAGTAATCATGTAATTTACTCTCTAACAAATAATAAGAGAGATGCTTTTCATATTTTATGCTTACTAGGTGCAGCTAGATATATCTAGATAGTAAGGCATAAATTGGTAAGATAATAGCATGACAGAAATATGTAGAATCTCTATCATTCTCTCTCTCTCTCTCTCTCTCTCTCTCTCTAGATATATAGAGTCTCTATCTCTCTCTCTCTCTCTCTCTCTCTCTCTCTCTCTCTCTCTCTCTCTCTCTCTCCAAGTTTTTTATAGGTTCTTGAGTTATGGATTTATTGTGGTTGTTCAGACTTTCCTTTTGTAATAACCACGCACACTGTGAGTAATCAAGGACGTGATGATGATGATCATAATCAAGGGGGATCGTGACTTGGAGTATGAAGATCATGTTCGTGACTGGAGTATCGTGAGGCTATCCCGTGGCGAATCCTGTTTCGAAGTTGAACTAGAGATTCAACTCAAAATCACCGTAGACGCGTCCGCACATGTACCTGGTAGTATGTTTTCCTTCATACGGGAAGTGTAAAGAGCATAGAGGCCAACAGAGTTTGAACATTAGGTGCTTGGGCTGCCACTGTTGGACCATAAGAGTATCTCCACCGGCCATATTCACTCATTTATCTAACTTCACACAATTTCTACAGTGCAGAACTTACATGACCAAAATTTATACTTGGTTTCCTCATCGCTTGGCTTCTGAATGCTGCAGACCTCGCAAATCGGAGCAAATGACTGCCCGTGATCCACCATTGTTCACATGCAAAAACGATTAAAACTGTAATAGGATCTCTTTTCGGCCGCAGCATGTGCAGTTGCAAGACGAGAAGAGCGAGAAGGTTGGCGGGAAAACCAACCCAAATGCCTCTCGGGAAGATCAGCTCCTCACATTCCTACATGAAATTAACAACTTTTTACATGAGGCAAAACATAAACAACCTAAGAAACCAGAACTAGTAGAGCTTCCTGAATTTTAAACAAAGAATTCGTAAGCAGGATTTTGGGTGTCCAAAACTCAGCATGAAAGACAATTAAATCAATTTGACTAACGCCAACAAATTTTTTTTTTTTTTCTTCCTTCGACACGATAAACGACAAAGTATAACAATCTCCATGTAGGAAGTGCAAGCAATAAGATTAAAGGATATATTTTCTTTCCTTTTGTTGTTCTCTCCTCAGAAAGGAGCACTCCAAAAATATACAAAATCTGATGTAAGAACAAACTATTATAGAAAAAGAAACAAAATTGAAAATATGTCTTTTATATCTGAACTAATTGGTAAAAGATGAATGAAACGACAAAAAGTCAACCATTCCAAGTAGTATCCATTTTACATCTCATAGAGATTTACAATTAGTCACTCTTTCAACCGTATAAAGTCATGTTAGTAAAAAAAAAAATTGTACTTTAGAAGCGAAAGAATTCTCTTTTAAGAAACGTTTACAGGAAAATGGGAAAGTTCAACAATGATTTCTTCTTCTTAAGAGAAATTCACTCCACGTGTGCAATTTGTGTTGGGGTATATGCCCATAAATCAAATAAAATGTAAATAT
This sequence comes from Morus notabilis, assembly GCF_000414095.1. Classification (NCBI taxonomy): domain Eukaryota; kingdom Viridiplantae; phylum Streptophyta; class Magnoliopsida; order Rosales; family Moraceae; genus Morus; species Morus notabilis. The sequence goes on along the minus strand of NW_010361936.1, from coordinate 34,508 downwards.
TTTGCTGATTATTAATGAAATGAGAAATTTTTTTTAATATTATTTTGTATGCATGTGATGTTTTATAAATATTAAAAATCCCTAGATTATTTTAGATGTAACTTTAAACATTACATATAAGTGTTATATGCAAAGGATAATGTTTGAAGTAAAATAATTTAAACTTGTCCGTAATTATAAATTAAAGTTGAGATGTTTAATTTAAAATTACTAGCGTGGTTCATTACATTATGAATGAAACAATCTTATCCTAGATTGTTAATAATGAGATTATTAGAATGAAAGCACTTTATGTGATATGATTACATAGGACCAGAACGCGATTAATTATGAATCTCTAATAAATTCCGTTATAAAATAGAGCATTCAATATTAATCAATGATGGTCATATATGAATTAATCTTAATTGTGAGTAATTAATAGACTCTTATTTATGATATTATGTTCTTTGACATATTGAGAAATGGCACATATGATTAGTGTCAAAGTCTTGGTATATTGGGAGCATAGTAAAATAAATAGCCGGGAATAATAATTTACAAGATGAAATCCATTCCTTCATATTAAAGTAGATAGACGGTTCCCATATGTGGTGATTCGAGGCTTAAATAATATTCGGGCTTGAATAATTAGAGAGCTCAATTTTATGATTAGATCATAAAATATGTTATTCATTAGGGAACCAACGGTACTTATGGAGAAAGATATAATTAAAGAGGTTAACAAAAAATTTCTAGCTTTAATTATGAACCGTTTATGGAGGATTAATTCGTATGTAGTGACTATATCAATGGATAACACAAATTCAGTGAACATAATTGTTTTATAATTTTAAGAGTGCAATTCTAAATTTATAATGGAGTAATTTAGAATTAATAATTTTTATATATTAATTAAAGTGTTAATTAATTATCAAAATTATTGGAGCTTAAAATTATAATATTCACAGTTCATCTTAACAGCTCTATAAGATTAATGTAAATTATATATATTATATTGGGTTATGATTATTAATTTAAAGTTAAGAATTCTGAATAAACATATTAATTAATTCAATTAATTAATATTAAAATTATTTTAAAATGATATGGATGAATTTAGTCATTTTTATAAGTTGAGAAAATCCCTCACATCTCTCATTTAAATATATATATATCCTCAAACTGAGGAAAACAAAGTGTATATGTGCTGTTCCACGTATGGTGCAGGTTCCGGAAAAGAACTGCACAGGAAAGTGAGGGAGTTTTTTTTTTTTTTTAATTTAAAATTGTTTTAAATTAAATAATTAGATCCCTCTCTAAGATTTATATATACAAATGAGATAGTACGAATGACGTATCAGTGATAGAGAGTGAGAAGAGAAAAAAAGTTATTGAGAGATATCACATATTTTTGACAAAAATGAGTGATAATTATAGGTAATATTCATATTCATCTATCTCATGTGTTAAGAAACTCATTAGAACATCCACTCATTTAAATTCACGTTGATGCGAAGATACGTTGAGAAAGAACCGTGGTGTTCTTGGAATTTAAAGCTTAAGACGCTGTTAGAGGAGTTCAAGATTAACGTCCTAATCGAGCGACGGTAAAATTCTCATTCTTCTCTTTAATATCTTTATAGTTAAATTAATATGAAATAATGATCGTATTAAATTTTAATTTATGTGATTCAATCGCTACGACGCTCCTGCACACTTTTTTTTTTAAAAAATCTGGTTTGAGAAACCAATAATTTGTTCATCAGCTGAGTAGTTGTTATGTTTATTCTTTACATGTTAAATTTCACCTAAATTTCATCTTAAAGTTGGATAACATATTGATGATCAGATTATGGTTAGGTTCACTCCAGCTATAACTATTTTTGCCTAACTAAGACGCTCCGTCATGAAAAATCAAAGTAGATTTACCAAGGACTTATGAAATGCGATTAATCTTCAGCACATGTTCATGAACTCTCACACCATTATCATCACCATCCCAATAACTTTTTTTAGTTATAGCTTGCATAGCTAGACAACTAGACTGTCCAAACATGTTTTGAAAAATTTTGTTTGAAGTAGCAATCTCATAATCTCATGTTATTGCTGCAATTGATTTGAAGTAGAAGTCATAATATAACACTTGGTCTCCAATATTTCTCAGACTCTTCCGTTGTGACTCGAGGTGCATTTAGTTGTGTTCGCAAAAATCTACCATAAGCGCATGGTCTCAAGTTTTAATAGTAAATAATGAGAAGGGTTGTGTAATCAAATTTTCACTAAGTAATGTAATTGGAATAATCTAAATTTTATTTAGAAAATCGAATCAAATATATTGCGAGAATTAAATAAAAATAAAACAACAATAAATTAAAGCAAACTCAGGATATCAACTGAAAAAGAAATCAATATGAGTAAAGCTCTAGAGGTTTGATTTCACTTAACCGTTAACTGTGTCTTTTCAATATCAATTTATTACTAATTAATTTTTCCTAGTTTATAAGCCAAGAACCCTTTTATATTTCATCTCTCTCGAGAGTGCCGAGTGAAATAATTCTTAAAATCCGATTTTAATATCTCTATTCAAAATCAAGACAATAAGAATTAATCAGCTCAATGGTTCTTATTAGAAAGACTTCAAAGGAATTATAGACCTCTCGAACTCTACAAAATTCGAGGTTGTGTTATTTCTAGGTCGCATTTAAAATCCCCTCTCTCGAGTGCTGAATTCTAAATACCCAATCATTCAATCAATGACCAATTAATTAAAAGCATTAAGAACAAAATAACACAAATATATAATGAAAAACCTCAAAATATAAATTGAAATTCGAGACATAATATCAATCGTCGGCAACATCATAACTCTAGATAAAATAAATTAGTTCATCATGAAAATAAATAAAAATAAAAATAAATCCTCAAATATGATGAAAGTGAGAAAGAAAAACTAATTTGGAAGTGATTCAAGCCTGTTTGTCTCTAGAATTCACCGTCTTTGTCTCCGTATCGGAGTTCTCCTCTTCTTTCTCCTTCATATTCTCTCAAGGGTCTACAGCAAAAGTCCTTTCTAAATGCCATAGGATCATCTATTTATAATTGGAGCAAAAGCGGGTAAGTTTCCACAAGATTCGGCCCCCAAACACGAATTTCTACAGCGCCTAAACACTGCTCATTCTCCACAAACGGGCTGCACCCCCTTTTTAGTGCCGCAACACCCACAAACGGCGCCTTAGCACTTGAAATTCATCCAGATGTGCTCTAAATCTTGTCTAACATCCAAATTTGAATCCAAACCATTCCAAATCATTAACTAACCACAATTTCACCTAATTTGCAACCAAACGCAAAAACACACATAAAACTCACCCAAAAAAAATCCCGAGAACCAACAAAATATCAAGTCTAAGCGGTACCTACTTCATGAGTAAAACTCACTCATCAAGTTTCATGCTAGGAAGGGCAATAGGGATAAACTTTCACTTGCAATGAGAAGTGAGAACAAGAAACAATTTCCTTTTTCAATCAGCGTAATTGTTCTAGGTGAGTTTGATTTGGGTTAAGATCGCCGACAAAGGACTTAATAAATGTTGGCATTTATGCCCTTAAGAATAAATGTAACAATACTTTTTAAAGACATTCTGACTATTAATAAAGATTTATTTATTTCATATATCTTTGTATTGTCCTCTTTACATTTATATTAGTTAAATATACGATAAGCAAACTGAAAGTCTAAGACTGTCATTCTAAATCTTTAGGTCATGCATGTAATGAGAAGAACATGTAGAAGACAAGAATCTAAAGATGATAGTCTAAATCATATAATCCACAATCGAGGGAATAAAGTTGGGCGCTTTATTCATGTTAAGATTGTTATGTTGTCTACTTCCTAATAAATACGCCTTGTCTTGGTCATCGGAGGCGGGACTCCACGGGTAGAGACATTGATATAGTTTCTAGTGGTGAAATTTATATTGGGTCGGACCAGAGTTGAATTGTTTTAATTAATAATTTTATTTGTATAAAATAATTCACCTTTGAGGAATTATATGTGGTCATCTTAATCCTGAGATAGATAATGAACCCATATGCTTGACTTGTATCCTTTGATGTACCAAAGGGAGATATCCTGATATTATGTAAAGGTACGCTTACCGGTACATTAGGGGTATGACTCATGTATGCGTAGATTCGTTATTCATAGATAGTGGAATCCATAGTTCTTATAAAGAGTCAATGATATCCTCTTATGCATTATCCGTGGATTGGAAAATTCGAGCACTCGGCGATTAGACTACTTTATGTTGTCTAATACTTTACTATTTGTAATAGTACGAATAGTGGTTTTCTGATGGACTGGTAATGGAACATAAGATAAATATAATTGGGATGGCAAAATGAAAGTTGACCTTAAGTCGATTATGGATATCCTATGGGGATGATACACTAATATATTGAGTCATGGACGAGAGCTATTCAGAGCTTTGTAAATGTGCTATATAAATCAAGAGTGCAACTCTAGGCTTTTTTGTGGAGTAGCGCTAGAGTTTTATAATCATGAGATGGAGTTGTTGGTTTACAAGTAGCGTTGTGATTATAAGAGCTTGATTTATATATGTCCATCGGGTCCCTTTGCTAGCTCACATAATTTCTTGTAACGATATGGCATATTTTCTACATATTGGTAACTTGTATTGTTTCTGTAAAAGAGATTCAAAGTTAATATGAGATAGGTTAATTAATTCATGAATAATTTATCGGGTGAATTAATTGATAAATTAATTTTAGATAAAATTGGTTGACTTAATGTTTTGGGTTGTTTAATTCATGAGTAATTTATCGGGTGGATTAATTGTTAATTTAATTCTAGATAAATTGGTTGAATTATTGTGTTGAGAGTTATTCAATATGTGAAGACTATAATATGACTGTTTTGACTAGGTAACTTTCCTATTGGGTTGCTTGAATTAAAATTGAGGCTCTGTGCAAGTTTTCCGTATTGAAAAGCTAGGAAAACAACTTTCCCGTATTCACACCGGTCGACCGGTTCATGAAGGAGAGGTTGATTGGTGAGTTATAACTTCTCTGTCACCGGTCGACCAGTGGTAATGCGTAGCGCATGCTAACATGGCGTAACCGACTCTGTAACCGTGATAAGCTTTGGGAAACCCAATTGTTGTGGGTATATGACTTCCTAAACACTTTAAATAGCCCAGTAAGTCAAATTATTCATTAGATCACTTGAGAGACTTTTTGGGGGCTATTAGTAAAAGATTCCTGGGAGAAAAAATTGTTTAATTCTCAAGAATGATCTTTTCTTTGGCTCTCTTGTGGTTGTAAGGAGTTTAAGAATACCAAGGGGAGATTGAATGACGTGCACCCACCCGCACTCCGATCGTGGAAATGAGAATAGTAAAGAAGACTAGTTGGTTGAGACTCTTCGAGTTGCTGTTTCGAACGCTTTAATCTGTCAGACGTGTTGTTTCCTAAATCTCTAAAGGTATGATTTGATCTTTATTATTTATGTTATATTACGTCATGAACATGTTCATGGTTGGCTTTGGCATTGATTTAATTTTTAAAATTTTGCTGCCTACTCGATTATGTATTTTCCAACAATTGGTATCAGAGCCTATGTTATTTGTTCATGATTATGCTGTGTACATAGATTGGTGATCTAAAAAATATATCCTTTATGCTTGAATTGATATTTTTAGAGAGTTGGCACTCTAGGGTTTTTTTTTTTTTTTTTTTGTTATCATGAATATATGGTGAATGGATGATTAAATAATTATCATTAATTATTATTTATAAATTATCAATAGTTTTTTATTATTTAATTTTTTTACCGGTAATGGCTTCTTAGAGTTTAGAATGGTCGTATAGGAATTTATTCTTGGCTATGTAATTAGATATACGGCCTATCATCTTCGTTAGGTTTATTTTATTTTCTTTCGTAGAAATTTTTTAAACCGGAAACGGTATACGAATTTTTATATAAAATTCTTGGAGGAGATTTATCACATATCTTAAAGATGGATCTTGAAAAAGAATGACGTAAAGGTTTCGAATTTTCTTGGTTTATAAAATTTTTTTGTGCTTTTGAATAAATTGAAAAACTGCTTGGATTTTTTAATTTTTCTGTTTTTGGTGATAATTTTTTAAAATTGTCAAAAATCTGGGATACTGTCGCACAGACACCACTCGACCCCTCCGGTTAGCCAGTTAGTATAAGGCGGTCGACTAGTAGAGTATAACTACTCTGTCACCAGTCGACCGGACCTAACGTGGCAGTGTATAATTTTTTGCAGACATTCGTAGAAATTTAATTTCTGTAGCTAAGTTATTCGAACAATTATTTAAAGTTTATTTTGATAATGAATTTGTTCATATTTCTCAAAATAGTTTAAATATTTTTTCTGGACGTTTGGATTATGGTTTATATTGTATAAAGCCAATACATAACTCACTGCTTAATACTGAAATGTTCAAAGTTGCCGAACCTAAGAATAAAAAGAAAAAGATTTCTCACGAAAATAACACAAATTTATGGCATCCTTGGCTTGGTCATATTAACCTAAACAGGATTGAAAGACTGGTAAAGGATGGTCCTTTACGTGAACTAAAATTTGGTGAGCTTTCGGTATGTGAATCTTATCTAGAAGGTAAAATGACCAAAAAGTCTTTCACGGTGAAAGGAGAAAGAGCTACAGAACCCCTTTAACTAATATATTCGAATGTATGTGGACTGTTAAATGTCCAAGCTAGAAGAGGTTATGAATACTACGTCACCTTTATTGACGACTATTCGAGATATGGTTATGTTTACCTAATGGAACAGAAATCTGAAACTTTTAGAAAGTTTAGGGAATTCTGAGTAAAAGTTGAAAAACAGTTAGGTAAACCAATCAAGACACTTCGATCAGATCAATGGGGTGAATATGAAGAAGGTGTGGTATCCTAATTGACTGCACCCGGTACACCACAGTAGAATGGTGTAGCTAAAAAGAGAAATCAGACATTGCTCGACATGAAAAGATCAATGTTAAGTTATTCTTCATTGCCTACTTCATTCCGGAGTTATGTCCTAAGAACAGCTGCCTATATTCTAAATAGAGTACCATCTAAGTCTGTTCTTAAAACACCCTTAGAGTAGTGGTGCAGTCAAAAATTAAGTTTAAGACACGTACGCATATGGGACTGCCCAGCACATGTGCTGGAAGGAAAGACTAGGAAGTTGGAACTCAAGTCAGAAGTGTGTATATTCTTAGGATATCTGGATGGGACGAAGGGAGGTCCCTTTTGTAGTCCTGAAGATTAGAAGGTATTTGTGTCGACAAATGCTATGTTTTTAGAGCATGACTATCTGATAGATTTTAAGCCCAGAAGCAAAACATTTATGGAAGAATTATTTTCTGATTATATCAGACCACAGCCGGTAAGAGTTGTCAGACCACCAAGAAAAAAGACCACAGTTCCTAATCAGACTCCTGTGGCACCTCGTTGTAGTGGGAGGGTAAGCAAGTTACCTGACTGGTATACCGAGGAAGCTCAAATCGTCACTGCTTATGACAGTAAGGAGGATCCATCAACCTTTAAGGCTACGATGGATGATTTTGATAAGGAAGAATGGCAAGCAACTATGAAACTCGAGATGGAGTCTATGTACTCTAACTAAGTCTGGCAACTTGTAGATCTACCTGAAGGGGTAAAACCCATTGGAGGCAAGTGGATCTTCAAGAGAAAGAGAGGAGCGGATGGAAAATAATAGACTTTTAAAGCAAGGATAGTGGCTAAGGGTTATACCCAAAAGGAGGGAGTTGACTATGAGGAAACTTTCTCACCGGTAGCTATGCTTAAGTCCATCCGGATACTCCTGGCCATTACAGCATATTTTGACTATGAGATATGGTAGATGGACGTCAAGACATCTTTTCTAAATGGCTATCTTGAGAAACCCATCTATATGGATCAACCAGAGGGTTACATAGAGGAAGGCCAAGAGCATAAAGTCTACAAGCTGTAGAGATTCATTTATGGATTGAAGCAGACTTCTAGATCATGGAACATCAGGTTTGATGAGGCTATAAAGTCTTATAGATTTAATCAAAACATTGATGAACCATGTGTCTACAAGTACAAGAAAGAAGAGAAAGTAGTCTTCTTAGTTCTTTACGTCAATGACATCCTACTCATTGGTAATGATGTGGGATTGATGACAGATGTAAAGGAGGGGTTAGCCAACCAATTTCAAATGAAAGATTTGGGAGAGGCAATCTATGTTCTTAGGATTAAGATTATTCGAGATCGCAAGAAAAAGTTGTTGGCATTATCACAGGCATCGTATATAGACAAAGTGTTATCTAGGTTCTCGATGCAGAACTCCAAGAAAGGGAATTTGCCTTCTAGGCATGGTATTCAACTTTCTAAGGTGCAATGTCCAAAGAATCTACAGCAGGAAGAAGATATGAGACGGTATCCCTATGCATCGATCGTGGAAAGCCTCATGTATGCCATGTTGTGTACAATACCAGATATCTGCTATACAATGGGAGTAGTCAGCCGCTACCAGTCCAACTCAGGATTAGATCATTGGGTTGCAGTGAAGTGTATTCTCAAGTATCTTAGGAGAATGAGAAACTATATGTTAGTATATTCCAGAGAAGATATGTCTCTCACCGGATACACAGGTTCTGATTTCCAATCAGATAGAGATAGTCGGCGGTCGACATCTAGATCTGTGTTCACTATTTATGGAGGAGCCGTGGTATGGAGAAGTGTAAAGTAAAAGTGTGTTGCTGACTCTACCATGGAAGCTGAATATGTTATAGCTTGTGAAGTCACAAAGGAAGCTACATGGCTCCGGAAGTTATTAACTGATCTGGAAGTTGTTCCAGATATGGATAAGCCAATTAATCTTTACTGTGACAATAGTGAAGCGGTGGCTAATTCAAAAGAACCTAGAAGCCATAAGAGTGCGAAACATATAGAAAGGAAATATCACCTGATCAGAGACATTGTGGATAGAGGCGATGTAGCGGTTCTGAAAATCATGTCGGAGAATAACCTTGCTGACCTGTTCACGAAGACATTGCCACTGAATGTATTTGATCGGCATTTAGAAGGATTTGGGATTAGAGACATGACACGCCTACTTTAGGACAAGTGAGAGATTGTTGGGAATGGTGTCCAAGAAGCATGAGATGTAATAGGATATTTATTATTTATTTACTAAAAGAGTTTATTCATCATTTTATGTGTATATATTTTTGAATATTTTATGAATATCAAATGAAAATTTCCTGATAATTTATGTGCCCTTAAACATTGTATATAAGTGTTGTATGCGAGAGGATAATGTCTAAGGATAATAATCAAAAAGTGATGTTCGTAATAAATTTAATTAAAGTTTCAAACCTTTAATTAGAACATTAGTAATACATGTCATTCTCATTTAGAATCAAACGGTGTTATCTGCACTGTTGATATGGTGAGATATTGGATGAGTGTATTACGCATAATGAAATTATGTCGAACAAGGACACAGACACAATATGAATTTCTAATACTTTCCATTAAGTATAGAAATTCTAATTTAGTCTACCGATGGTCATATATAGAATGATATTAATCTTGAGTTCTTAACAAACCCCTATTTATGGATTTGTGTCTTTTGATTTACTTAATACGGATTCTGAGATCCTGATCCTATTCTTTGTATTTTTGGAGACATGATAAAGTATGTAGCGGGAAATGTTATTATACGAGATGGAATCTATTCCTTCTTGAGAAAGAAGAAGATAAATAATTCTCTTGAGTGTTGATTCGGTACTTGGATTAGTAAGAGCACTCTGGTTTATGAATGTGTTTTATGAATCACTATCCGTTAGAGAATCAACGGTACTCAAGGATGAAGATATAATTAGAGAGGTTAATAGATTCTACCTAGCACTAATTATGAATTATTTATGAATGATTGATCTGTATGTAGTGACTACATCAAATGGACACTTTACAGTTTAGAAGTAATTTATGTCTATCATTTCGAGAGTGCAATTCCAAGTTTATAGTAGAGTAACTATTAGAATTAATAGAATTAATTAATTAATTATTAATTTTATTGGAGCTCGAAATTATAGGTCTAGTAGTCCCCGCGTCGTCCTAGTAATTTTACAAGACACAAAGGGTAATATAAGAATTTTAGAATTACGAAATTTTAAAATTAAACACTCGAGAATAATTAATTGAGAATTAATTATAAATTAAATAATGTGATTATTTAAATTTGAATTTGAATTTTGGATCACTTATGTGAAGGTGTTCACATAGTGTGAACGCAAGGCACAGTGTGAACACATAATGTGAACACACAGTGTGAACACATCTAAATATATCCATTTGAACTTATTTGATAAGTTGTTCAATTTAGAATTCAAATTAATTTAAGTTTGACTTAAATTGGAAGTTGAATTTGAGTCAAAATTGGACTACAGGATAAAGGATAATTTTCTCTTCCTTCCCTATCTTTATTTGGCGCCACACAGGGATAAGATTGCAAGAGGATAGCCGGCCACATCAAGGATAATGAGTGGGAGATTTTGTTCCAAATTCAAATAGGAGATAATTAACAAGCTTTATCTTGGAGATAAAGATTGGATTCCTTCTAGAAGTTTGACTTCTACTCTACAAATAAGAGAATGATAGAAAATTGTGAGACACAATTTTTTACCTATTATTTTTAGTGTGGCCAAAATTCTCTTAGTGTGGGAAGGAAAAATTTTTCTCTAAAAATTCCACATCGTGCATGTGTTGGTGTTTGTGGAAATTTGAGTTTTTATTCTAACATGTTTTGTCTCAGATGTGCCCACACACACGTCTTCGTGGATTCTAAGAATTGACGTGAAAGACATTGGTTTTCTAAACACAAGGCTTTGGAGCAAGGATTGTTCGTGGTCAAAGAACTCAAGTTATCATCCTAATCGGCCGCCAGGTATAATTCCTAATTGAGTTCTTATTAAATAAATTAATGTGATTAATTTATTCATGCATAAATTAATATAATCTATAGAGTATCTCAAAGATTTTATGAAAATTTTTGTTATACACGATCTGCTACCCTCACGTTTCTGCATCCAAATTCGATTCAGAAACAAACAGGAACTCCCCCTATTTAATGTTGAAGGCTGCACTCCCGTATCAACAGCTCATCACAACGTATGTAAACAGTAAGAACAATCAGCTTTTAATTTTCAATACAGATTGATAGATTGGTGAGTATTTTTTTAAATTTCTTGAAGTTTTCTACTATGTTACTGAATTACTTTCCGGAGTTTTTTATCCTACTGGACATTTAGCTTTACATCAACTATTTAATATTTCAGAAATATTTTCTTATTATAGGGATACTGAACTTTTTAGAAATATGGTTAAGCTAATGGAAACTAAATTTAAAAGTTATTGGTCAGGTTGTCCTATGTTATATGCATTAGCAACTATTTTAGATCATAGGTGCGGAGTAGATGGGACTGAATCTTTGATGACTACTATAGTAGAAAATTTAAGTATTGATATGCTACTAACTATTACTGACGCTAGGAAAATGTTAGAAAAATTATTTGGTTTGTATGAAGCAAAATACAGCACAGGTAAAAAAGAACAGGGAACTTCGACGTCAACTAGCAGTTCGAGGCCTAAAGGCTCGTCGTGGAGTTTCTTGAAGAAGAAAGAGAAAATGGCAGGACCGTCATCAACACAAGCGTCTACCGAACTGGTAAAATATTTTGAATCAAATTTTATAATTGATGACGACAAACTAGACATCTTACAATGGTGGAGAGAAAGACAATCATTTTTCAACACTATCCGTAATAGTTTATGACATTCAAACAACTCCAATGTCAATGGTAGCATGAGAGTAAGCATTTAGTGCAAGCAACCGAATTATAGATGAGAAGAGAAGCATAATGTATCCAGATATCTTGGAAGGGCTAATGTGCGTTAAAGACTTGGAAGATGCCAGAAGACGAAAATAATAGTACGGATGATTCAATGCAAGAACTTTTTCTAACTTAGAAATAACAAAATCTTTTGGAAGCACTTAGGTTTTGTAATTTACTTATTCTAGAATACTACACACTCTTTTTTTCTTCGCTAAGGTTTTGTCTCGATCGTCCCACAAGTTTTACTTTGTAAGGTTTTTAACGAGGCAGTCATTTATGTGTACTTATTTACTTTATCTCAATTCACTAAAATCACATCTTTTGGGGGCATATGAAATATTTTCTTTTTTTATTAAATATTGCAAAAAAAAAAAAAACCTTACATGGACCACGGCCGGCCCGTGGAGGGCCTGGGCCCAAGCCCGACTCTGGTCCTTATGGACTAGGGCCACGGGCCAGTTCCGGACCTGAGAGTTTCTCCTCAGGCCCGGCCCTACACTGTACAGGCCCGCCACGGGCTTGGGGTCAGAAGGGCAGTGCCGGCCCGGCACGGCCCTATTGACATCTCTAAGTTAGCATGAGATTTTGTTTTTCCTTTGTTCTTAAAGAAATCTTTAAGAAAGTTTGTAATGATATATCTTCACTAAAGAGCATGTAGTTTTTTAATTAACTTTTCTTTTGGTTGGAAACTAACATGCAAGGCACCTGCTTCTAGTAATTGTAGATACATTTACAAGAACAAATCTATGAAAGCAAAATGTTCCAAATATAAAATCACAACTATATTATAAGAGCGAGAAAAAGAATATTATTATATATGTGTGTGTGTGTTGAAAGGTAAAGAAATGGATCAGGCTTTATGTAGAAAAAGTAATAGTGATGGATTGACAGTGGGAAAGCATCTTTAAATTAGCTTACTTTTAAGAAAAGTCTTGACTATTTTATTCATGTTTTTAACCTTTAGAGATCATGTTAAGATCGAAAGAAAGTGCAACCTTGTAGACGTGTAGTCTTATTTTCTCTCATTACAGCTAGAGGTATAAATTATTAGATATGATTTAGATTGAACATATATGGGATTGTAATCATTATCCAAGGCTTTTTGATGACAAATTTCTCTAACATTTTTGAAGCGTCATTATTTTTTGGTCTTTTGTAGTGTCTCTTGGTTGGTAAAGCAAGCAAAGATCAAGCAACAGTGCTATAATCTTGTTTGTGATGAAAAAGCAGAGATTTTAACCCATGTGAGCTTGTGGGGGGTTATCACAAGAAAAGGCAGTGTCGTATCAAAGCCCATTTGCATGAAATTCCAATTTCAATTTAGATTTGTCTTCTAATTAATCATGACTTTTAGCTTGGCAGAAACTATATTATGAGAGGCCATTCACAAGTTTGAGCACAAAATATGATGATTTAACCTTTTTAATTTTCAATACCTGAAATGATTGATAGGTCTAATTGAGATGATTCTACTAACTCAAAGTGGCAAGCTAGGTTTTCAGTTTGAGATGTTCACGGAACAAGTAGTTTGATACCACTATGTTCATAAATAACTAACATGATTCTTATTTAGACGTGATAAAATTTGAGTTATCAATTCATATTTTTTTTTATAGGTTCACTCTTATAAAAATTTGAAGTTTAGTTTAAATTTTCTATTCAAATCAATTGGCGTTTTTGGTTTAAACGTGATATTTAGAAATTCTTCCTTTATAACTTTGTTTTTAGGCTCCCACATTTTCTTCTAAATTAGTTGAGGAAGTTTTTTTGCGTCATCTTTTATATATATAGCTTATACTAAAATATATTGGTGCAAATTTCATAGATAAAGCTGTCCCCACCCAAGTATAAAAGCTTTAATCAAAGATTTGAAAAAAATTCTGAAGGACCATCATGATAATGCAAAGCGAGTCAATATAGATAGATCAACACGGTGATAATAGTGGTGACTTTTCTTTTCTCGGGTGCAGTATAGTCTGAGCCAGCTAGCTAATGAGAATTAAGAATGGTGGTTGTGATCATCTCCCCTTAATTAACTCTCTTTTTTGAGAATAAGACAGTCAACAAACAAAGGACTATTTTCATTTTGGCCACGGAAAGATAGGTGTTATCCCGCTTTGGTCCAAATAATTTAGGTAAGAAAGGGTGTAAATCTTTATACTCGTACGAATTTCCATAGATATTTACATACATACGGTTAGATGGGAACCTTGAATTAGCATTACACGATTTAAGGGCCCACTAACGAGAGCCCAAATAGCTATTGGCGCCCACTTGAAAAAAGGCAAAAAGATACAGTAGTTGTGAAAAAGGAACATTTTTATGAAACTATTTGATATAAATTTAAAAATTATATAATAGTTTATCATTATAATAATTTTAAAATTATTTAAAGTAAATAATAATTTATCATGTAAATATTTTTAGTTTTAAAATCTGTTATTTACTTAATTTAATTTAATAAATTTGTTACTATAATTTTCTTGAAAAAAAAATATTATTTAAATTGTTAAAGCTTACATTTTTTTTGTTTTACACACATGACAACATTTAAACAGAAAGTTTAAAAAAAGCAGGAGTTTTAAAATATTATAGGAGTAGCAAAATTTGATACCATTAAAATAATGAGTATATCATTATATGTAGAAAAAGTGACATTATCATGATAAGTATTTTGTCATTTTCACTATTTTTGTAATGTTTTGAAAATTTTTGTTAAATTTTAATTCAAAATATGTAACAACTTGAAGAATTAAACATGTTTAATTTATGTTAATTGTGATATATTAGTGTGCTTAATTTGATTTTCTTAATTAATTATACTTATTAAACATTTTCTTATCCTTAAGTTTTAAATATTTCTAAAAAATTTTAATTATTTTCAGTATTCAAAATCCACCCAAGTGTACGTACAAACACATTTTTTTACCTCTTCTTCAAAATATCTTTTTATGTTTATCTTCTTTCTTTCCTCTCTCTTTATTTCCTCCTAATTTTCTTTTTTCTTCTATCCCTCAACGTAGCACTCTCCCTCCCTCTCAGCTCGCTCTCTCTCTCTCGTCTCACTCTCTCCCTAGCTCTCTCTCTCTTCTTCTCCCGCTCAAACTCATCTTTCTCTCTAAAAAAATAAGAGGAAATCTTAGCCCTCTTTGTACAAGTAAACCAGAAAAACAAAGGGATCTTGGACTTGGATTTGAATTTAGAAGATTTTCAATAAGTTTTCTTCACAAAAGGAAGGATTAGGGTAAGATTTCTGGAAAATCTACTATTGATTTCAAATTTTTCTCTTGGTGATCTGGTTCTTGATTTGGGTTTTCATGAATTTTGATTTAAGTTTGATTTTGAATGAAATATGGTTGAAATCATGATTAAATTTGGGAGTTTTGGTTCTTTGAACTTGTGCAAGTAATTGGAAACTGGATTTGGTGATATTCCATGAAAATATTTTGAAATCGAACCCAAAAATGCAAGTTTTAGCACTTTTCTTCGCGGTTTGGCCATTTTTCGCGATCTGCAGAACTCCCACTGGTCGACTCGGGCAGTTGACTGGTCTCCACACACCGACCAACCAATGGAATTGAACTCCTCTGCCACCGGTCGACCGGTTTGCACATAATTTGACCTAGAACCCTCTAAAAACCTGTTTTGACCTCAAATTTCAATGGGGAACCAAATTAGTTTCATTTGGAACTCAAAGTGAGTGGATTAGCCACATTAATCCTTGTTCTATTCTATTTTTCTTGTTTGAGTTCCAATTTTCCAAGAACCACAATTTGGATCATGAGGTTATTAATAAACTTTGGTTTTGAGTCAAGGCACACTAGTATGGTACAATTGTACATAATTATGCTAGATTGTTTTAGAGGTGAGGTCTAAACTCTAAACTGCTATTTTGATGACGAAGCTAGCGGCGGGATCGGATATTGAGTTTCAAATATAAGTGAGGCTAGGACGACGGGAAGCTAGCCGTAGAATTGATATCCAAGAGGTAGGATATTCTTGTCAATATCCTTGTTAGCCTTGTTTTAAATGTTATTGGCCTATGGAAATATTTTTAAAGACAAAACATGTTTGATATTATTCAAATTTAAAGAAGAGTTTAAAGTAATATTTTCTTGAAATAAGATATTTTAGAAATGGTAAAACGCATGATGGCCTAGAGATTGGGGTATGCAGATCATATCCTTAGGGGCAAGTCCCGAAACCCGTACGAGTCACTTCAGTGGTGATATCAGGGCTTTGCGATAAGGTAAGTGCTTCAGCATAATCTTATAAATTACCTATTGGAACATGGAACTTGAAATTATGGACTATTCCTTTCATTTAAGGATGTTTAGTTTCGGATGATATGTTCGGATCATGTACTTTTGTTTATTGATAAAGTTTTATGAAATTATATCCTATTGCGCATTTCGCTCACTGTTTACGTTGTTTTTAATGTTTTCAACCTCTTCCAAGCAACACTAGAAGTAGTGCCGAGTAGAAAGTGACTACCGGTGACGTTAACCGAGCTCAAGAAGTGAAGAAGCTATAATTTACTCCCTTCCTTGTCGCATACTTCTAAGTCATGTATAAATTATAGTTTGTAGCCTTAAATACTCCTACACTATGGTTAATGTCTAAATTCAATTATTTGCTTTGTTTATGTATGCTACAATATGAATTTTCCTGTGAGAAATCCTAATATAATGCCCGAGGCTGATTTTGGAACTTGTATTATTGTGCTATTGAAAAACTCACCTCACCTTTCCTGAAACTTAATTTCCTTAAAATGTGAGGTTTGTTTAGAAATTCTTAAACATTTTATCTTTGAAATTGATTTTTGCATTAGTAAATGTTTAATTATTTTTCTTAATCCTATTTAATTTTAAAACAAACTTCCATGTCATTAACCCCTATTTTAGGGCGTGACAAAATATGAAATTTTTTCATGTAGTATAATTATCTTTCTATAAAACACATCTAACTAAAAATAATAAAAAGAGAGAGAGACAAAGAGGAAGGCGTGAAGTCTTTGTTATTTATTACAAAAGAAATAGACCAATAACAAAACTCCAAATTGAAGATACTGAGGGAAGCGGGAAGCAAACTGACAAATGTTATTGAATAAATAAGATATGGTTATTTTCTTAAAGCTAGGGGACCAACTAAAATTATATATTTGTAATAAAGTATAGTATGAAATATATGTGTGTGTTACGTTATGAAAACCTCATATTGTATGCACAAGAGTAGGGCCGACAATATGAGTCACGACACGACTCAAAAACGACACGAATTTTACAGGTTAGGGTTGAGAAAAAAGATGTTCGAGTCGACCTGAAATTGACACGAAAAACACGGGTCAATTTCGGGTTGGACCCGCCTAACCCGAACACAACACGAAACTCGTAAAAAACTAAAAAATACATATATTTTTCATTTCATATTTTAAATTTTATTATGAACTTGTGATATCATGATAGTTATACTCAAAATCTTATACTATTATTTGCTTAATTTCAATGGATGTTATTGTAATTTAGTGTGTTATGAATTTTAAGTTATTTCTAATATGTAAAAACTAAATAAAAGTATACAATTTTCATGTCAATTTCGGATTCACGGGTCAATTTCGTATCACGGGTCATTTTTAGGTCGTGTCGTGTCAACTCGTAAAGTGGTCGTGTCGTGTTCGTGTTGCGGTTTTTAAAAAATTTCGTGTCACGGGTCGTGTTCGGGTTGACTGTAAATTAAAAAAAAACGATCAAAACACGACACAAACACGACATGTGACACGAATTGCCACCCCTACACAAGAGTACAAACAGTACCTTTTCGGATTATGGCAAAGGGAAAAATGTAATTACTATTTTTTCTTTTTTCTTTTTTTTTTTTTTTGAGATAGTATTTCAATTTTTTTATTCATAAGAATAAAAATAAAGGAAACATTTTTTTAGAGAGATGGCTATCTCACTTCTCTTATTGAAGACATTAGAAACAAATAGAACCTTCAAAGTTTGAATTACCCCACCCACATCTTTTTTTTAGAGAGGGAGAGAGGGTAAAGCAGAAATGGATTGCAATCTCTTTATTGTTGGTTAAAATTGTTGCACCAAGTAACCAACCTTACCTGCCGTACATCCACGTAGACAGTTAAATGCTTATTCTTCTTTTTTTTTTTTTTCCTTAATAATAAAAGGTAAGTACAACAAAGGAATAAAGGTTATCCGACATGTCAAAACAACCAAGCTTCCGCCAATCACTCCGCAAGCCATGATTTTTATCTTATAGAAATGACTAAGAAATCAAGTAATAATAAAAAAAGAAATTGAATTCTTGACAGGGTAGAAAAAATTATTTAAAAAAAAAAAAAAAAAAACAAACCACTACAATTCACGAGTAAAAAGTCTTACATATGTGATAGGGTGATGTGAGCATAGTGTAACAACAAAACAATTTATAACTCCACCTCAAAATGTAGAGTTTAAATCTCTCACTTCAAATTAGATTAAAAAGAAAAAGGGTCTTAAAAATGAGTCTCGTGCACGATCAATTTGTAAGTGTTGATGCTCACCAATGCCGGTGTTAAATAATATTGTTTTTTAACATGATTTTGATGTGACTAAAATTATACAGTATAGAACAAACATTTCTCACAATATAAGTCCTTTAAATTGAAATTTTATTTCAGTATATTGTATAACAATAACCTTAATCAATAATCGCATAATAAACCTAAAGGTAAATCTAAATATATACGTATATATATAGACCTCATAATTTGATATGCTTCTGATTTAATCTGATATTGTTTTGTAATTACACTAAATTTTATGATTTTGTAATATTAAAAGTAACGTTGTATTAATAGGGTATTTTACTACAGAATTCTCCATTTAAAAAAAGGCTTTCCAAAAGAAGAAGAAAAAAAAAAAGGCGGTCGTTGGGATGCAATAAAAACGAAGGGCGTTTCAGTTTGGTTGAGCGAGCCGCGTGAGCATGTGCGACTCTGCCTGCGAATGCGCGTGTGTGGTCGGTGATTGCATTTGCGGGTTTGAACTTCACAGTTTGTTATGGGTTGGGTCCCACTTAGTGGACCCACCGCCAAAGAGGTTCAGGCTCCCACTTGGGCCATATTTAAAGCCCGTCAAAGTTTTCTTTTTTCCGTGTTATTGTTTTGAGAATTTCTACCATGGCGCCATCCCCTTTTTAGCTACCGATATAAATGGTTATTTTAATCGTTAAATTAAGTTTTTAAAGATATGATCTGAAATTAAAACAATTATGTGCTACATGATGTAAATTTTTAAAGTCAACACTCACAAATCAGATAATTAAAAAATTAGCTCTCTTGGTTAAAATAATAATTTTTATTAATAGTTAAAAATGACATATCAAACAATACAAGTCACGTTTTATTTTTAAGATTCTTTTAAAAATTTTATACTATAGGACATGTCCTCTTGAAATAGAAATGGTTATTTTAATTGTTAGATTAAATTTTTAACATTATGATTTATGATTATAGCAATTATGTGTCACATACTATAAATTTTTAACGTGGATAATCACAAAATAAATCATTAAAAACGTAACTCAGTGGTTAAATAACAGTTTCTATAGTAGTTAAAAATGATAGGCCCAACCATAAAAGTCATCTCTTACTTTTACGAATCCTTTTATAGTGATTTGTGGTGTTGTGATATGACATTATCCGATCTCATCCACATATAGTTGTAGGCCTCATGTAAAGTCAGCATGTCACCTGATAAGAGACATAGTTGAAATAGACGATGTAGTAGTTCTGAAGATCGGAACGGAGAACAACTTTGCATATCTGTTTACAAAGACATTGCCACGGAAGGCCTTTGATAAGCATTTGGATGCATTTGAGATTAGGGACATGTCACACTTGCTTTAGGACAAGTGGGAGATTGTTGGGAATGATGTCATGAAAACATGAGATGTAATTAAGGATTTTATTATTTTACTATTTAATTAATAAAATAGAAATTTCATTATTTATGTGCATGTATTATTGAATACTTTATGAATATCATTGAAAATTTCAGGATTATTTATGTAACCTTAAATACGGTATATACGGTATATAAGTGTTATACACTAGAGGATAATATTTAAGGATAATAATTGAAACATAAAGTCCATAATGGTTATCGATTAAAGTTGTCACACCCCCCAAACGGGGTGGGTGACGTGAAGCTCGATTAGGGATTAATAAAGCAGATTTCCAGACGAGCCCCACTCGACTGAATTAAAATATAAATAAATTACAGAATCCCAAGCCTCTAACAACACACAGGGCTCCACCCCCAGGACATACAGTATCGTACATACATGAACATGTAAATAAGCAATTACAACAGACATCAACCACAGTCTAGTTAATCCAAATATTTCTAGAGTTTACAGAATTCTCAACTCCTTACATTTATGTCAGAGGATGAACACAATCCTCTCTTGTCCCAACAGTAGCAACACTCAGCTACTCCGTAGTAAATATCCGGCTACTGTGCACCGCTCCTAGAATCTCCTGGGAGGGGTTTAATACATTTAAAACATAAAACGTGAGCAGAAGGCCCAGTAGGATATAATTTAAAATAAACATTATAAATAAATGAATATATAAATGTGCGAGTAAATAAATAAATGGGTAAGTGAATAAATAGACATACAGTTCCAACAGATAGCCGGAACCTCACATCTTTTTTCTCAAAGAAAATATAACTGAAAATAACCGTATTACAGGCTTCAGCAAGTAATTAGTTCAAATTACTTACCTAACCAAATGCCTCGCCTACCCGGACCGAGTTTCGGGTTCTGCCCCCGAGGATGCACTATCCGCATCCTATCTAGGCTTACAGCAATAGACTCTCTTACCAGTTCACAAGATCTCTTAGTTTAAGAAATCATTCATTAACTTTCTGAAATCGTTATTATGACCCCACGAACTACTCAAGCCGCGGGCCCCATGACTAGGCAAGCCATGAGGTTCCATGACTGGACAAGTTATGGATTCCATGGATAGAACAAACCATGGATTCCATAAACTACACAAGCCATGGTTTTCAAAAGTTTTTCTTTCGCAAACCAACCCCTTTCTTTTAAAACATCTCCAAGGCCAAAATCATTTTTGAAAATCAGGCTCACAAGGAAAAGGGATAGAAATCCTACCTCGCACTATCAAACCTGGGACTAGAGTTGCCTTTTCTGGCTTCCGCTTCCTTAAGCCCCTTCAGTCTGAATCCTTAGAGATCACTAATGCAAGACAACACTTTAGGATTAATTATCATTCCTAAAGCAATCCAATCTCAATTAGATAGCAAGGTTTCCAATTAGTGTGCCATAATCCATTTTCATGTTTCAAATTATCATTCCAAGGGTTTTCAATCTCAAAACAAGGATTAAAGATGTTAATCCATTCATCTCAAGTCCCCAAATGAAGCTAATTTGGGTTCTCCCCGAAAACAGGGGTCAAAACAGCAATTTCAGGCCAAACAGGGTCAAACCCCGTGTCAACCGGTCGACCGGTGATAGAACAGTGCATTACCACCGGTCGACCGGTGGTGTGCACTCCGGTCGATCGGACAGGTCGACTGGTCAGGCCAATGTAATCCGGTCGACCGCATCGGTCGACTGGTTACCATGTGATCCGGTCGACCGGTGGCACCAGCTACGCGAAAGAAGCTCACGGAAACTAATCCAAAAACCTGCAATCTCAGTCTCAAATCGAAATATTTCAAGGGGCAACCACTAGATCTGGGTTCTAGGTCCTAAAACAAGTCTAAAGAACCCAAGATCTCCAATTTCTACCCTAGTTTTACTCAAAAACCATCAATATCCGGTTTGAACCAAAAATAAGTTTTGAAATTCAAAAACTTGAGATTCAAGAGAGGTTCTTTCAGTAATCTTACCTCGAATCCTTCTCTTGACGTTGAAAACGCTTTGAAACTCTCCTTTGGTTCAAGATCCATTTGATTTAGGACAAAAATGAGAGAGAGGGAGAGAGAGAGAGAGCGAGAGAGTGAGTGTGAGAGCACAGGAAAGGAAAGAGAAAAGGAAGAAAAAGAGAAAAGGAAAAGAAAAGAAAAGGAAAAATAAAAAGAAAAGGACATGTGTTTTTAAAATAACAGTCCAGAAATGCGCCCATACACACTTCTGGGTTAAAATAAATTACTGAGAATAATTTAAATACCTTGGAACTATTTAAATTACACGTCAGAAACATTTATTAATCAAAACTCAATTAATTAAATCATATTAGGCACACTAATAATCTCAATTACCTTAATTAATTTCAATTAATTCTTCAGGGTGTTACAAAAGTTCAGAATCTTTAATTGATCACATTATTAATACATGTCATTCTCATTCTAAATAGAACGATCTTATTCGATCTTTGATATGTCGAGATATCGAAGTGAGTGTATTTTACATAATGAGAGTATGCAGGACTGGGACAAAGACACAATATGAATTTCTGATAATTTTCGTTAGGTATAGAAATTCTAATTGAGTCTATTGATGGTCATATATAGAATAATCTTAATACTGAGTTATTAGCATACTCTTATTTATGGATATGTGTCTTTTAACTTACTCGGTAAAGATCTCAACACACTTAGATCTTATCCTTGTATCTTAGAGACATGGAGAAATAAGTAGCCGAGAATGCTAATATTACAATATGGAATCCATTCCTTCTTAAGAAAGAAGCATATAAATAATTCGCTTGAGGGTTGATTCGGTACTTAGATTAGTTGGAGCTCCGATTCATGAATGTGTTTTATGAATCACTATCCATTAGAGAATCAATGGTACTCAAGGATAAAGATGTAGTTAGATAGGTTAACAGATTTCACCTAGCTCTAATTATGAATTATTTATGGAGAATTGATCTATATGTAGTGACTATATCAAATGGACACTTTAAGTTCTTAGAAGTAAATTATGTCTATAATTTTGAAAGTGTAATTCCAAGTTTTTAGTGGAGTAACTTTTAGAATTAATAGAATTAATTAATTAATTAAAGAGTTAAATTAATTATTAATTTTATTGGAACTCGAAATTATAGGTCCATGAGTCCCCGCGTTATCCTTGTATTATTTGTAAGACAAGATGAATTATCAGGATTTTTTTCACTCGTAAATAATTAATTAAGAATTAATTATATATTAAATAATAGGATTATTTAATGATTTTGTCACACACTGTGGTGGGACCACATGGGGCGTGTGACACAGGAAAAAATTCCGCTAGGATTTAGTTACTTGCTCTCCAATTAATCGGTTTACTTGTTTGACAAGTTTTCTAATTAAATTCAAAAGGGAAAGTAAAGTGTTACTTTATTTAGAATTAAATTTGAGCTAAAATTAGAAACTGGAGAACGTACAAATTTTTTCTCTCTCCTCCTTAGTTTTGCCAGCCACCTTATAAGCAAGAGAAGGAAAGTTTGTTTCCAAAATTATAAAGGAAAGTTTGTTTCCAAATTAAAAAGGAAAACTGTATTTTTAATAAGATTAAAAATATAGTTATCAATTTCCTATTTCTTTGTTTACAAGCAAAAAGATTCTCCTAGTATCTATAAATAGGAGACAATAGGAATTGGAGAAGTCGATTTTGATCTCCTAATTCCCTAGTGTTGGCCGGATTTATAGAGAGAGAAAAAGAGAAGAAATGTTCTTTCATCTCTTAGTTTCTTCACATATATGTGATGATAGTGAAGAAAGATAAATTAGCGAGTGATCATAAATAATAGTTCTACCCCAGAGCTCACACTCTAAGTCTTGCAAGTTTCAAGGAGTCGACGTGGAATATTCGGGTATTCTGAGAAAGCTTAGAGCTTGGATTGTTCGTTGGTCAAAGAATTCAAGTTATCTTCCTAATCGTTTGCAAAGTATAATTCTTGTACTAAATTAATTAGATTAATTTATTCGTTATAAATTAATATATTCTATAACGTTTACAAAAGTTTTATGAAAATTTTTGTTCGGACGTGATCCATATTTCCACACTTCCGCAACTGAATTCGATTTGGATTCCAACAAGCGTGGGGTCTTTAAAATTGACATGGATACCTGATTGGACAATTGTGATGGTCGTAACTATTCAAAGCACAACTCTTCTTAAAACATTCACATTTAAGTATTGTTTAGTGAAATATCTAGGTAGACAATGAAAATAGAAAGTTAATCTTAAAATGGTTGAATGGTATATGATAGGTTTTACATCAGTTTTCACATGTTACATCAAGATGTATATGATGTATAGAATAACAAACCTAGGGATTTTATTTAACATGCATATAGCTATAAGTCTCAATCTATTAGTTCAATATAGAACCGAATGATGTAGATAGGCTTAGATATTGTCATACAAATGCCTTGAATAAATGATAAATGATTCCTCCGTAAAACAAACGCAATCCAATGCGATCCAATTAAAACTCTAAAAAGGGAAAATCGAAAGTAAGAAGACAATGCTAGTACTCCTACAATTGCAATGCAAGTTTTTACTTTAGAAAGAATGGTATGCTTTTTGGGGTCTAATTCCTCTAAGAAAGAATAATTGTGAAAAAAAAAACCCCCACTATTTTCTTATGTAACCCCTATCTTCAAGGTTAATTGTGAAGATTTTTGCTATAAAAAAAAAAAAAAAAAAAAAAAAAGGTTTACATGAAACAAAGAAATCGTTGTGGCATCATATGTCACTCTAGTCATCTGCTCGATTATTGCATGGATGCCCTTGTGGTAAGGAAGAACTTTTGGGACATGTTGCTTTCAATTATTTAATTCAATCCAAAACTAAATCGGCAAAATTGATACAATATATATATATATATAGTAAGCAAACATTAAATTTTGGTCGGTGTGAAAAACCTCTTCGTATGTTTTTTTCCTTTCATAAACTTAATATACTAATAACGTGTAAGAATGAAACTTTAAATGCAAAAAGAAAGTATGGATATGAATGTATAAAAGTGGTACCTCATGGTGTCCAGCCAAGCACATGGCATAGGCAAAAGCTTGTTAAATGGTCATTATCAAAATTACATGGAATTCTCACTTGAATATAAAAGGGGATGGATCTAATCCAAACTTATATATTTGTGTGGAGAATATCAACTGATAACTATTCATAAAAGGGCATACATAAAAATAATTGTCTCAAAAAAATGTGTATATATTTGTTGGGGGCAATTTGATGAATGATGAGTTAGTGGTGCACAATTGAGGGCTCAAATTCACTCCCATGTGCACCCAATTTGAGATTACATATTATTGGAGACAATTGGGGTCAACTTATAAGCTATGTGTTCATATATCTCAAAGCATATACCTAATCTGAATTAATGTTAGCTTTGTTATGTTTGATTCAATGGAGAAGTTATTATAGCATAGTCTATTCTTGTCTACAGAAAAAATATTATTTAGAACACTAAAATAATAAAATTCCATTCCTTCCGACTATGTCAAGTGCCATAGTTTTTTTTTTTGTTTTTTTGTTTTTATTATTTCTGTAAATTGCTTGAGAGACATTATCTAGTTTAGAAAAATATATATTTTCTTTTTTTTTTTAGGGAAAAATATATATTTTCAATGCACTAAAATGTGTCAACAATGAAGAAAACCATGTCAACAGGACAACATTGATGGAAAAAGAATTTCATCTTAGATAAATGAGTTGTGAGAATATGCATTATTTTGCTTAGATTAGTCAACTGGGACATATCATGTTCACTGAAGGGGATTCGTATGATGCAATTATTAAATAAAAATGTTCTACTGTATAGATCAAAGAGGAATATCCAAGTGGGATACGTATTTTTTTAATATAATTGAAATAGTGATTCTTCGTTTCTTTTATGATGCTTAGTTTGCTTTTATCTTAAACAAGCTTAATTAATAATTTTCTAACATTTATTGTTTTTTATCATTAATTATATACACTTCGCATGCTAGTTCACAATAATGCTACGCAAACATTAATTCAAAGTCTTGAACGTGGTCGTGCTATCAACCTGCAGGCTGAAAATGAAATTTACTTTAGGGTTTTTTTCTTTTTTTTTTTCTTTTTTACTTAATTTCGAAAGACACCATTAAACACTGATTGTAATAAATAGAAAGTATATTAATATTGTTAGTCCCTAATCTATAATTCTTGTAAAGCATTTATCCAAACTTGTTATTTTTGACGAATTACTTCTTAAACTTTTTTTTGGATAATTTTGATCCTTAAACATAAAATTGATGATAAATCTCAATAATTCAATAATGTAATGATGTACTCATCACATGATAACTTTAAATTTTACGTATTTAAATACAAAACGTTCTCTTCATTGTTAAAAACCTTTAAATTATTACATTTTGCACTAAATGTAGTTATATCCGTAAAACTTTCAGGTATTATACAATGAATATGTGATTATCTCTGTTAATATATTAGAATCCTTTATTAATTTTAGTTCAGTGACTAAATCTATAATTAAAAAAAATAAGAAAATGAGAGTTAATATGTTAAAATAAAAGGTTTAGAAAGCAAAGTGTCACAATGCTCATGATAGTTCAGGGACTACAGGTGTGAACAACTGAAAATAAAAATCTGAAATTTATTTCCCAGAATTTGCTCAAATTCTATGTCATTCTATTTTTTAACAAATACTATAATCCGCGTGTATTAATTCATTAATCCCTTAATAATTTGATCTTCTTTGGGAACTGAAATTATTTCTTCTAAAATAAAGAGAAATTAAATATTTTTTTATACTCTGTAGAGCACGTATGCAGAGGTTTATAATTATTAAAAGGGTTTAGATGAACCAGCTCACATGCATATATACATATAGCAGCCACATAAAGTTTAGGTACGCACTTAATATTTTTTGCTTTTTTCTACAGCTTATCTTCAGTGGTGGAATTAGCCAACCTAAAATGCAAAATTTGGGGTTTGTTTGATATATATATATATATGTGTGTGTGTGTGTGTGTTCTCAATTTGAAATACACACATATGTAATATATATTGTAACATATGTTAAATAGAAAATTGGTGGCTGATAATGAAAGAATACGGGTACCAGCATAATTTCTCTGATCAAGATTGCCTAATCCAACTAAATTCATGTTTCTTGTTGAAGAATGAAGGTGAAGTATAACGAAACCCAACAACCTAGTGCAAATGTCTATTTCTTTCAGTGAACAAATTAATGTTAGTTTGTGACTGATCTGTCATAAAACTATAGGGCTAAGGTTTTTCACCGGGGAAAATTTTTTCACAAAAAAAAAAAAAAAAAAAAAAAAAAAAAAAAAAAAAAAAAAAGGCATACGGACTTTTCTCTTTCCATTTTTGTTATTTAAAATGTGTAGCAATTCACATAAACCATATTTGACTTTCTTGAAGTACTTAGAAAAAATCCAAAGGCTGGGATGTTTTGTTTGTGATATTTAATTTGGACACTTTAAATTGATAAATGCTTAGGAACATAGGTGGTATTATGAGATACGTAAATAAAAAGTGATGACTCATATTCTATTAGTGTATAATATATGATGCAAATGTTTTGTGAAACATTTTTATCGCCAAAAAAGCTTATCTCAGGTATAGAACTACGAACCTTTATTCATTATATTTTACGAAATATGATGAAAATGGTTATAACAGTTAAGAAATGCATATTCATCACAAAAAAGGTTGATCTCAGGCACAGGATTATAGAACTTGTTTTTGCTACAGTTAAGAAACAATAATGACTACTCATAGAGAGTTTTTCTATTTATTATGAGGAGACACTTAACTATTACATTGCTTGTGGAAGGACAACACACAAAATCATAAACCCGGAATTCATTAAATAAGAGAAAAGGAATAGAACAAAACTTGATAGATAATATACATTGGATATCTATATCTATATGACAGGAAACATGTGTTAGTTATGATAATTAGAATATTCTAGATAATAAATTTGAGCGAAACATAAAAGAAATTAAAAGATTTCTTAAGCCCTTTAATGGCCGGATTACTCGGCGTCGGCGGCTCCAAGTGCTCCTCTGATTACTGTAATAGTGTAAAAAAATAAAAAATAAAAAAAGAGAACATTCTAAAGCAAATTTTAAGGCCTGGCCAAGACTCTCTCAAGTCATAGCTGCAAGTCACTTTGTAAAAAAAAAAAATAAAAAAAAAATAAAAAAAAATAAAAAGAAAAGTAAAAAGGAAAGGGGAAAAAAAGTCAAATGGAAGTTAGACCATCCAGATTTTTGGTTACAAAACCTTGGCCTACAAAATCTATCTTTTACTTTGCAATTATGTAAAAGGATTCAATTGAGTAAAAAATGGAAAGCGTAAAAAAAAAAACAAAGAACAAAAAAAATAAATAAATATATATATATATCTCTCGCACACACATACTTGGTCTTTCTTGCGTGTAAATCAAGGTATGAAATTGGTGCTAGTTGCATGCTTGATTGATGGTCTTTGTGTTGTGGGGGCACCAATCTGATTCATAAATGTAACAAACCTAAGCAAAGGAAAAACAGTAATTAGAGTGAAGGAATGGGGTGATGGATTACAAGATTTCATCTTAGACAACTAAATCATGACTAACTTACCCCACATTAACCTCACGGAAAAAAAAAAAAAAAAAGGGCCGTCGGATCATAGTACGATCATGAGGCCGGTCTTTTCGTTTTTCCCAATTTTCCTGTTGTTGGGGTGCTTGAAATTTACTTGTTACAGGCTTAACTTACAACTTATTAATGATTCGATCAAACTTCTTAAACTCAGAAAAAAAAAAGTCCAATCTCATAACTAGCCTAAGGGGAAGATTGGTCCACCCAATCAATGGTCCTAGTTCTAGTAAATTAGTGATTTCGATGGTGATGATGATGATGGTAATGTGGTGTGTTGTTATGTCTCTGCGTGTGCATGGACTATGGACCTTTCTGTGCACATATCATGCGGGGGGGGTAAAAGCGTAATTAAACCTGAAAGAGGTTATTTGCACAGGCGTGAAGAAGGTCGCCATGATGGTAACCACTTGGTTGTTGCATGGGAACATAATCGTTGCCCCCTAAAAGCCCAAAATAGTGAAAGGGCTCGAGAAACTTGAATTTTCTTTGGGAAATTAATCCAACATTGGACCTATATATAAATAATTATGTGTTACAGATTATCATATAAAATTAAGTTTATTTAAAATTAATTTTTAAGGTTTAAGTAATTTGAGTTTTAATATCTCAAGGTTTTTTTTGCTTTGACTATGCTCACTGTTTCTACAGTTTATTGATCTTGATCGCCGACACAGTTTCTACAGTAACTCCTCAAAATTCTTATTTAAAATCACTCTTTTTTCTGTCTATTTTTTTGCTTTGACTATGCTCAAGGCTTTCCCTTTTGTTCCTCATATTATTCTTTTCACTTTATTTATTGTGAAAAAGAAGATAAAATGAGGGGTCAACCCTGTTTCCTAAGTACTTCTTTTTCCGACAAAATTTGTAAATAATGGAATTTTTTTACTGCACAAAAAAGAACAAATTTGGAAAATTTTGGTTGAGGTTAATTTCCTTTATTCCCTATTAGTATTTTCTATATTTAATACAAAAGCCCAAAGTATTTTTCAAAGCTGCGTTAAAAACAAAATTCCAAGCTTGATGTATTTGAACTCAAAATCCCTTTTGCCTTGCTTTCTTTTCATCCTCTGCACATAAGAGATTTTTAGGTAGATGGTAGAAGTATAAATTCGGGCACGGCCACCCTCCTGATTAAGTAGAAGGTCAGTCACCGGACTAGTATGAAACTTTTATAAGACACTTAAAAGAATAAAACCGTTAATGAGACTGAGCTAGTCTGGATTGATTATACTTTATGGTCTAGATCCTCATTTTGGTAGTTCAGGTCAATCCGATTCTTTATGCGGAAATTGACTACTTCAAAATAGATGTTCACCCTAGATTTAGATATATGATTGTTCTCTTCCATAAATATTTAAATGTATGGTGTTTTTTTTTTTTTTTTTTTTTTTTTTTTTTTTTTTTTAAATTTTTTTTAAAGTTTTTTTTTTTTTTTTTTTTTTTTTTTTTTTTTTTTTAAGAGATTTTTAAGAGATTTTTTACTATCGAATACCGATTTCTGGATTGATTATAATTTATTCTTTGATCTAAGACTTTGAAGTTCATTTTTAAGAGATTTTTTACTATCGAATATCGATTTCTGCAGAAGATTGGTCATTGTATGAGTTAAATAGTTAATTTCGGTGGTGTAGGATGGATGGTTTGAAATAGTTGAAGAGGTATTTTTGGTCTTGCTTTATTAGTATTCATCGTGGAGCTACGCGCACGTTATTTATATCTCGTGCATACATTATTTCTACGACTTGATCTTTAGAAGAATATGCTTCTAACTGATTTAACATAACGTTTTGGTTATTTCTTACCGCAATAGATTAGTCTAGAATTCAAATCCTCTATCCGAGTTCAAAAAAATATTTTACCTAAATGGATTGGTTGTAATTTAATTTTATTATTTTTTAGTGATCAATCTGATACGTAATATATAATGTGATACATTTCCCTCTAATATGATTAGGATGTGAAACCAACCAAAATCAGTCATACGTTTTTAGATACATAGTGATACTGATCATACATTAAGTTGAATAATGCCAAATGAAACCGTGTGCAACAGAACTCGTGCAAATCTGAGTGCCTTTTGGATCCACAAAGGTATAACGTAGACTTTGGTTGGTTAACTAATAAAAAATAAAAAAAAAACGAAATAAAGTAGTACATAGTACATAGACTTTGATTAGTGTGTTTACACAATTTTGGATTAGGACGTCCCCTTGGGTGTCAAATGGTGAATGAGTTGGTGTGACACGCTAACTAGTTCAATTTGTCAAATTTAATTACTGAAAGTTTCAGATGCAAAGTAGCTTTACAAACCAAAAAAAAAAAAAAACATAAAAAGTTAAATCGCGTTTTTCTCAAATATCAATATTGTACCCTACATTTTTTTTTAATTTTTTTTTTTTTTTTTTTTTTTTTTTTTTTTTTTTTTTTTTCTCCAGTATGCATTTTATACGTAATTAATACAGTGTATATATACTCAGACTTGTACACATAGATTAACAGAAAAATTAATTAAATAATTGCCTCAAAATCCTTATTTGCACCAATTTCTTATCATATTGCAGTTGTTGCTGTAATGTTTTTAGGAAAAACAAAATTTATGGTTGTAATTGATGGCTACAACTTTGCTTCTACCTGCTGAATTAGTCAACATGCATGCCTCAAACTAGGGGTTTATACCAACATGTTAAGGCATTTGTAATATTTGAATTTATTGCTTCTGCTCCAAGCAAAAACCCAATATAGAAGATCATAGCTAAAGTTCTAACTCATCTTAGTCGAGTTGTTAAATAAAAACAATTTAGATTCCATTTCAGAGTTGATTTTTAATTTGGGTCGCTTTATCTCCTTTTGGGTACATAAAAACCGAATCCAATTAATATTACTTAGAATCCTGGCAAAAGGAAAATAATTTTGTCCTTCACTCATGTACCCAAGGAGTGACCTAAAAAAGGCAAAGAGGAGGATCTACATGTTGGGATTGAATACGCAATCATATAATAAAAAGGGCCTTTATATATATATATATATATATATTGTTTCCTTTTGGTTTCCTGTGAAACTGTTGCATTCCACAATCTTGTGAAAACTGCTATGGAAATCTCAGGACAAAATATTCAAGATAATCACATGCTATAACAAATAATATGCTCACATGTTGCTTACATATCTGTACTTCATATTCTTGTTTTTTTTTTTTCCCTAGTTTGTTTGGTATTTCAATATAAGAGTCCAAGTTATTATTGACTCCAACCAATTGCAATACATTCCAAACAGAAAAGAGCAAAAGGTTTTTTTTTTTTTTTTTTTTTTTTTTTTTT